>NC_045586.1:3024628-3167070 GCF_009819795.1 Aythya fuligula
CTGTCCCCGTCCCACCGCGGCCCGCCCCGCGGCCCCTCCGTGTCCCGGTCCCGGTCCCGTTCTTGTCCCCGGCCCCCCTCGTCCCCTCCCGGTCCCGTCCCTGTCCCCGGTCCCCACCCGTCCCTTCCCGTTCCCGTCCCCACCTGGCCCCGTCCCTGTCCCCGGCAGCCGGAGCAGATCCTGCGCGCCAACCGCCTCTACGCCTCGGACCCCATCTTCCTCAAGCCCACGCTGCTCATCCCGGCACCGGGGGGGCTCCGCCGCGAGGAGGAGCCGGAGGAGGCGGGGGGGGGGGCACCGGCGGACCCCGGGCCCCCCGCCCCGTCCCGCCACGAGCTCTCGGCCGCCGACTTCCTGCGGCAGCTGGACGCCGACATCGGGCGCTCCAAGGCGGCGGCGGCTCAGCGGCTCCGCGCCGCCAGCACCGGGTGAGCGCGGCCGGCCCGGCCCGGGGCGCTCGGGGGGGCGCCGGCCGCGGGGCTGCCCCTCACCGCCCCCCCCCCTTCCCCTCCGTGTCCCCCCGCAGCGCGGCCGAGGCCGAGGGCACCCCGCGCCCGGAGAGCGGGGACCCCCGGCTCGGCCCCCGGCTCGGCCCCCGGCCCCTCACCAGGACGCCGCGGGCGGCCGCGCTCCGAGACGCCGAGGACGAGATCTTCACGCTGTGACACCGGGACCGGGAACCGGGGACGGGACCCGCGGGGAGCCGGCGGGCGGCGGCCCCTCACCATCTCCTGCGGGGGTCCCGGCCCCGCTTTGGGGAAACCCAAACGCTGCCGGTGGGAGCCGGCCCCCGCCTGGGGACACCGCGAGGCACCGGGACAGGAGTCAGCAGCCGGGCTCTGTTCCTCCGATCCTATTTATTTGTATGGTTTTGCCCTCGTGGTGGTTTTTTTTGTTGGTTTTTTTTTTTTTGGGGGGGGGGGTTGGGGGGGGTGGGAGCCCCCCAGCCTCCCCGTGTCAGTGCCTGGACCACGATGGGGATGGGGTCGGTCGCCCCCTTTTCCCTCCCCTGAGGACCTGTAAATAAAACGGAGCGCTGGCACCCGCCCCGCCTGCTCGCGACACCGCAGGGACACCGTGGGGAAACCGCGGGGACACCGTGACAGCCCTGGGGACGCGGGGAGCACCCTAGGGGTGCCGCCACCCCTCTGGGGACACGAGCAGCACCCTGGGGACCAGAGCACCCCCCTACGGCCGCTGTCCCCTCTGTGTTCCCCCCCCCGGGACCGCGGTGCCGCCCCCGCCACGCCGCGCGGGGCCGCCAGATGTCGCCGCGCGCCCGCGCCCCGGGGGCCGCGGGACCACCGCCCCCAACCCCCCGGCGGGGTCCCCCGGTCCCTTCACATCCCCGGGGGTGCCGGAGGACGCGGAGCCCGGGTGGCAGCGGGGGGGCCCAGTTCTCCCAGTGAGCTCCCAGTCCCCCCAAGGGGGGTACCCACGCGTGGATCCAGGGGCGGGCAGACGGACGCGATCCCAACCCCCCCCCACCCGCGACCCCCCCCCCCGGCAGCGCAGGGCGGAGGTTTCGGCCGCCCGCGGACACGCGCGTCCACGGTGCCACGTGCGCGCGCGCGTGGGCTCCCGGGGATCAGCTCATTAACGGGATTAGCGCCTATCTATAGGGCCGACGGGGGGGGGGGCAAAGCCACGGCGGTGTCACGGCGCTGCCCCCCCCCCCCCCCCGCCCCGCCCGGAAACCGCAAATCCCCCAAATCCCGGCCCCGCCCGGGTCCTCCCCGTGGGGGGGTGACACGCGTGGCCCCGCGTGGCCGCGCCCCGGCCCCCCCCGCCCCATGCAGCCCCCCCCCACCCCCCCGGTCACTTCCCGCCCCCGGCCCCCGCTCAGGGTCCCGGCCGGTCCCGGCCCGTTCCGGGGCGGAGCCGCTCGGGGCCGCGGGGCCGCTCGGGGCGCGGCGCGGAGCCGGTACCGGGAGCGGGGCGCGGGGGGTGCCGGGGGGGCGGCGGGCTCCGGGGGGTGCTGCGGGGCGCAGGGGGGTGCTGCGGGGGGCGGCCGGGTGCGGTGGTGCTGGGAGGGTGTTGCACGGGGCGAGGGTGCCGGTGCCGGTGCCGGTGCCGGTGTCGGTGTCGCTGCGTCTGGCACTTGTTCGTGCTTCGCATCCCGTCCCAACACCGGCCGTGGTCGTCGGGAGTGGGAGGCACTGGGAGCACTGGGACTGGGGCACTGGGGACACTGGGATGGGAGGATCGGGGATGGGCACGCGGGAAAGGGACGTGGGGACAGGGACACTGGGAGCACTGGCAGGAGGTACCGGTGGCACTGGTAAGGGGCACTGGTGGCACTGGGAGGAGGACTGGGGCCCTGTCCCCATGCTTGAAGCTGCATGGAGAGGACGCCACCACTGTCCCCAGTGTCCCCATGGTGCTGCACACGCGCCCCCCCCACCCTGGCCCTGCCTCAGTTTCCCCAGTAGGGATTAACCCCTTGCAGCCCAGAGGGGTCCGGGCTCAGTGGCCGCCCCACGTCTCCTTCGGGTGCCTGGGAGGATGCTCGGGGTGCTGCTGGCCTTCGTCCTCGTCGTGGTCCCCTGGGCCCCCGGGGGAGAGGCGCAGTCCTTCCCGCGGGACCTGGTGCCGCGCAGCACCGTGGGGCTGGCAGGTGAGCAGGGACCGGGGGCTGGGGGCACGGGGCCAGCCGGGGGCGTCGTCACCGTGTTCCCACATCCCCCAGCCACCGCCACCTACCCCCGCTTCGGGGGTCTCCGGGGGGACAACGTCACCGCCCAGCTCGGCCTCGACTTCCAGCGCATGCTGCGCCTCAACAGCACCCTCTTCGTCGCCGCACGGTGAGCGCGCTTGTGCACCCCTCCCTGTGCCTGCGTGTGCTTTCCATGGCTTTGCACACTTGTGCACGCTTGTGCAATCTTGGGTGTTCTTGTGCACGCTTGTTTGTGCTGGTGCATGCTTCTGGGGGCTTGGTTGCTTCTGCAAGCTTGCGCACACTTGTGCACGCCTGGCCTCGTGTGTCCGTACGTCTCCATGCTTGTGCAAAGTTGTCTATGCTTGTGCAGTCTCGGGCTCGCTGGCATGTGTTTGGAGATGCTCATCCTGGTTTGTGCAAGCCACTGCGTGCGTAGGCACACTCGTGTGTGTCCCTTTCTGCACGCTTGGGCACCGCTTGTACGTGGTGGGTGCAGGCACCCCGTGTTCCCTCCTCCCTTCACCTACCCTTGCTGGTGCTCTGCACGTCCCCGTGCCCCCTCACACGTCCCCATGCCCCTTCTGTTCACGCTGTGCCCTCCCAGGGACCACATCTACGCCTTCGACCTGGGGCAGGACAAGCGGGTGCTGTACCCTGAGCGGGTAAGGGGGACGGGGGCACCATTTCTGGGGTCGCCTGGGTTTCGGTGGGGGTCCCCGCTGCCCACCCCCATCTCGCCAGCAGCATCTCACCTGGGAGACGCGGGACAGAGAGAGCTGCGCCATGCGGGGCAAGCTGCAGGTACGGGGCACGGGATATGGGGCATGGGGCATATGAGTACTGGGTATAGGGGTACAGGATGTAGAGGTATGGGGGTACCACGTATAGGAATATGGGGGCACAGGGGTAGGTGGTACAGGGGTGTGAGGGTGTGGGAGTGCAGGGGTAGAGGGTTATGGAGTATGAGGGGGTGGGGGTACAAGGCATGGGGGTGTGAGGGTACAAGGTATAGAGGCATGGGCTGATGGAGGTATAAGGGATGGGGGTGTAAGGAGTGGGGATATGGGGTAATAAGGATGGAGGGGCACAGGTTACAGTGCTGTGGGGTACAGCAGCAGGGGGTACAGAGGAATGGGGGTATAAGGGGACAGGGGGATGGGGCATAGGGGTGTGGGGCAGGGGTCTCTAGGGGCCTGGAGACGTGGGGCGCGTGGTGTGGGTACGGTGAGGCGGGTCTGGGGACAACGGCCTGGGGGATACGAGGGTGAGGGCAGAGGGAGGCAGGGCCAGGCGGCCGCTGGCCCCGTGCCCCCATCCGCGTGCGACCGCGCAGGACGGGTGCCACAACTACATCCGCGTGCTGGTCCCGCGCGACGCCCGCACCCTCTTCGCCTGCGGGACCAACGCCTTCAACCCCGTCTGCCGCAGCTACGAGGTGGGGGGCCCGGTGTGGGCACGGGGCGGGGGGCGCTGCCGCCGGGGCTGGGATCCCCACAGGACCCCCGTCTGAGCGGCGGGGCCGGGGGGGGGTGAGCAGCGGCGGGGCTCTGAGCACGGCGCCTGCAGGCGCGCAGCCTGCTGCAGGAGGGCGAGGAGCTGAGCGGCCAGGCCCGGTGCCCCTTCGACGCCCGGCAGAGCAACGTCGCCCTCTTCGCTGGTGGGTGCCGGGGTCGCGGGGGCCTGGCGGGGGAGGGCCGGGATGGGGCTGACGCCGCTGTCCCTGTCCCCGCGCCCCCCAGACGGCAGCCTCTACTCGGCCACCGTGGCTGACTTCCAGGCGAGCGACGCGGTCATCTACCGGAGCCTGGGCGCCCGCAGCCCCCCGCTGCGCACCCTCAAGTACAGCTCCCGCTGGCTGCAGGGTAGGGGTGGGGGCACGGAAGGGAGCGGCGCCGTGGGGCGGGCTGGGGGCTGATGGCCCCATGCCCCCGCGTCCGCAGAGCCCCACTTCGTCCAGGCGCTGCCCTACGGCCCCTACATCTACTTCTTCTTCCGGGAGATCGCGGTGGAGCTCGGTGCGCTGGGCAAGGTGAGCGAGGGGGTGGCACTGCCGCCCTGCCTCCTGCCCCCGCGCCGGGCAGACCCCGGTGCCCGTCCCCTGGGGCCTCCGGCCCTGTGGGACGCTGGTGGCTCTGTGTGCAGGTGGCGGTGGCGCGGGTGGCCCGGGTGTGCCGCAACGACCGCGGGGGCTCCCCACGGGTGCTCGAGCGCCGCTGGACGTCCTTCCTGAAGGCACGGCTGCAGTGCGCCGTTCCCGGGGACGCCGTCTTCTACTTCGACGTCCTGGAGGCCGTGACGCTGCCCCACGCCCTGCACGGGCGCCCTGCTGTCCTAGCCCTCTTCGGCACCCAGCCCAACAGGCATGGGGACGCGGGGACTGGGAGCAGGGCACAGGCGGCGGGGAGATGAGGACAGGGTGACGGGCCTGGGGACATTGTCTTGTGGTGGGCTTGAGCATGGGGACCTGGGGACGTGGCTATGGGACAGGCACACAGGGACGTAGGGACGTGGCTGCACGAGGGAATGTTGGGAACGTGAGCATGGGGATGTGGCTGTGGTGGACGGGAACATGAGGACAGGGGCACATGGGTGCACAACAGACACCGGGGACATGGGGGACATGAGCGTGGGGATGGGGGCAGGCACACAGGTGCATGGACACACAAGGGGACGTGGGGACCAGGCTGGGGGGACTTGGAGGTGAGGCAGGGCAGGGCACGGGGATGCCTTCACACAGGGACATGGACACGGGGCAGTCCTGGGGACATCAGGGGTGTCCCCAGAGCTGGTGCCACCCCTGCCACCCCCACAGCATCCCCGGCTCAGCCGTCTGCGCCTTCTACCTGGCGGATGTGGAGCGGGCATTCGAGGGACACTTCGCTGAGCCCCGGGGTGCTGCGGGTGCCTGGCCCCCCGTGCCCGAGGAGCGGGTGCCGCGGCCCAGGTACTCCTCACCCCACTGGGTCCCCGGGGCGCGTACGAGGACCCTGTCCCCATGCTGGTTGTGCCACAGGCCTGGCTGCTGTGCCGGGATGGGCTCAGCCACTGCCATCGTCACCTCCGGGGACTTCCCCGATGAGACGCTGGCCTTCGCCAAGGAGCACCCGCTGCTGCACGGCGCCGTGGCCCCTGCCGGCGGGCGGCCCCTCTTCACCCGCACCGGCACCAGGTGCCCGGGGACAGGGCGGGTGGGCCCGGGGACACAACGGGGGGTGGGGGGGTATAGTGCAAGCTGCCGAGGCAAGGGTGCGCCTGGCCCTGTGGGTGCTGTGGGGTGGGGAGGGTGCTCGTGCAAGTGTGCGCACAGCCCTGGTGTGCAGGTGTGTGAGATGCTGGGGGAGGGTACACAGCAGCGTGCAAAACCCTGGTGGGGGAACAAGCAAGGCTGGTGCAAGGGTGTGTCAGCCCCCCCCCAGTGCGGTGGCATACGAGGGCGTGGTGTGAGGGCGTGCAAGGGGCTTCATGGCCCCACACGAGGGTTCCGCGTGGCGCAGGCTGACCCAGCTGGCGGTGGATGTGGGCGCGGGGCCGCGGGGGAACCACACCGTGCTCTTCCTGGGTGCCGAGGACGGGCGGGTGCTGAAGGTCCTGGCAGCCACGCGTAGTCCCGGGGACATCCAGAACTCTGGGGACCCCGCAGCGCCTGGTGACACCGGGGAGCCCGGTGCAGAGGTGCTGCTGCTGGAGGAGATCAGCCTCTATGAGCCCAGGTGGTGAGTGGCCCTGGGACAGGGGTGCTGGGAGACACGGGGGTGCTGTGGGGCAGGGAGGGTGGTGGGTGTTGGGGTGGGTGCCATGGGGTGCTGGGGGGCCGTGTGGGGTGCCGTGAGACATTGATGGGTGCTGGGGGGGGGCATGCAGGTGCCACAGGGTGCTGATAGGTGCCATGGGGCCATGCGGATGCCATGGGGTTCTGGTGGGGGCCATGGGGCTGCAGGGTGCAGATGGGTGCCATGGGTGCTGCCAAGCACTGGGGGGGGTGCCAAGGGGCTGTGGGTGCTGATGGGGGGGTGCAGGCACGGTGATGTATTGTGGGGGGACCCAGGTGCCGGGGGCCACGTGGTGCCAGCCGGGTGCTGGGGCTGGAGCTGCACCCGCCAGGCCAGGAGCTGTTCGTCGCCTTCGCCGGCTGCCTCGTGCGCCTGCCCCTGAGCCGCTGCGCCCGGCACGGGGCCTGCCGCCGGTGAGCTGCGGGGTGGGGGCACAGTGATGTGCGAGGGCCCGGAGTGTGCAGGGGCACCCCGCTGTCGGGCCCAGGCCCTGCGTGTCTGTGCTGAGCACCGGCCCCGTGCAGGAGCTGCCTGGCTGCCCGGGACCCCTACTGTGTCTGGCTGCCCCCTGGGGGCTGCGTCCCCTTCTCCGAGGACCTCCCGTGAGTGCCCCCAAAGTGTCTCCGATCCCCTGTCCCTCGCGCAGCTGTGTGCACTGCTGCAAAGCACACGGAGGCTTATGTGTGTCCGCCCCCCCTACACCCCACAACCCTGGGCACCTGGGTCCCTTCCTCGTGGGGTGGGGGCACTTGGGACAGCGTCTGATGCGTCCCCTCCTGTGCGCCCCCAGGGCTGGCTTTGAGCAGGACATCGAGGGATCCACCGGGCTCACAGGGACCTGCCACGGTGAGGGGGGACACAAGGGGACCTGGGGGGATGGCGGGGTGTGGGTGTTATGTGGTGGGCATCTGGGGACATTGAGAGACATTGGCCCCGTGGAGGGGTGCTGGGGGACACCAGGGGACACGAGGTCACAGGGGGATGCCAGTGCCACCAGGCAGGCATCTGGATGACCCCGGAGGTTGTGGAGGACCCTGGGGGGCGTGGGTGGCTCCAGGCAGGGGTTGTGGGTAGCCTGGCCCACCCCTCCCCCTCTCCTTTCACAGATGCACCAGCTACAGGGGACGGTGACGGGGACAGGGACTTGGCCCACGGTTAGTGACACCCCTTGGTCCCCTGGACACCCACCGGGACACCCCTGGGAGGGAACCTGGGGAACCGGGGAGGGATGCAGGAACTGGGAGGTCCCTCAGGGACAAGGAGGGACCCCAGGGGTGGGACAGGGGCCCCATGTACCGGGGAGGGACATGGGAGGGACCTGGGATCAGGAGGGACCCCAGGGGTGGGACGGGGGCCCAAAGGAGGGGAAAAGAACCCCAAGAACCTGGGGGGGGGGAAGTGGGGTATGGCACGGGGAGAGGAGGGGACGCGGGGACCCGGCTGATGGGTGCTGCCTGCAGGGGTGCGCCAGGCAGTGCCGGGGGCTGTGGCGGCGGTGCCGGTGCCGGTGCTGGTGGGCTGCGTGCTGGGTGCCTTCGTGCTGGGCGCCCTGGCTGCAGGGCTGCTGGCGGCCTGCACCCGCCGCCCTGCAGCACCCAAGGGTGCCCCGGCGCCCCCCGCCGCCCCGTGCCCCCCGCCCCAGCCGCCTGCCCCCCGCCTCTACCCACCGCTGCCGCCCCACGGAGGGGACCGCGACTGGGACCTCCCCGAGCTGCCCACCCCTGAGGCCACCCCGGAGCCCCCCACCAGGACACCCCGGGAGCGGGCAGCAGAGCCCCGACGCGGCCTCGGCACCCCGGGGTGCCCAGAGCCCCCCGGGCCGGGACCCCCGCCCAAGGCCTCCCTGGAGGAACGGCTGCAGAGGCTGCAGGGGCCGGGGGGGGCGGGATGGCCGCTGTCCCCTGGCCCCGCAGCCGCCGGCTCCTTTGCCAACCGGGTGCAGCCCGGCGTCCCGCTGCCCAGCGTCCCCCTGCCCCCCCGGGACGGGGCACCCCGGCGCCTCGACGTGCCCCCTGACAGCCCCCCCCCGCCCCGCCGGCCCCTAGCACAGAGGCACTCGTTGGCAGGGGTGGCGGGCACGGCAGCGAGGCCGCCCGGCGTGGCTCGGGGCCTGGCCCGCATGCACTCGCTGGGCGCCCCGGGGGGGCCACCCTGGGGTCCCCGTCCCGTCCCCCTCCAGCGCTCCCTCTCCATGAAGCCCCCGGTGCTGCCCAAGCCCCTGCTGGTGCCCGCGGCCCCTGGGCAGCCCTGAGACCCCTGCCTCAGGGACACGGCAGCCACAGCACCCTGGGGGGCTCTGTCCGATGCCTGCCCCCCTCGAGCCGTCATCTTCCTGCACTGGTGACCGGGTCCATGCTCCCCCCTCCTTTTTCCCAAGGGATGAGGGACCCTGTCCCCAAGGTGCCCCCCCCGCCCTGCTGGGATGCCAAGGATCACCATGTCCTCGAGCTGTCCCCACGTCCCTCCCCTGGGTGATGGGGGCCCTCCACGTCCTCAAGCCCCCCTGGGGCCAGGTGTCTTCACGCCCCCAGGCTGTCCCCATCTCCCCCCCCCAGCTGCTCCCTGTGCCAGCCCCAGTGACCCCATGCTCCTGAGCCACCCCCCTTCGGTCCCAGCTGAGGAGGGACCCCATGCTCCCACCCACCCCCGTTGTCCCCAGGGTTTCTTTGTGTTTTTGTGTCCCCGTTTCTAATTTATTCACTGCTCTGGGGGCCGCATGAGCTGCCACTGGCCTTGGGCCCCTGGGGACAAGGCTGGACGGGGACGGGGGGGCTTTGCCCCAGAGCTCAGTTTGTCCTACTGTGTAGGACCAGGGCTCGCTCGCAGCAATTAAACACTTGGTGTCCCCAGCTCCAGCGCCTGCATGGCTTTGTCTGGGGTCTCGAGGGCTGGGAGCAGGACAGGACAGGGGGATGGATGCAGGTTGGTGCCACCCACCTGAGCCCCAAGGGGGGCAGCCTGGGGGTGGCTTGGGGACAAGAGGAGGTGACAATGCGCTGGAGCTGGCGCCAGCAGCCAAGGGTCGCGCAAAAGACAAAAGCTGCTCACTGAGGATGTGGTATTTTATTAAGAAACAGTACAAAAATGTATAAATGTTTAAATTTCCACATTTCCAAACGTTTACCCTAAATACAAACGGGAAAGCTGGAGCTTTCACACCAGGAGCCTGGACATTAAGCTATGGGGAACGCGGGGCAGCGCAGGGCACTTTGTTCATTGTCTGCTAACGGGGTCCTTAAGCGACCCGCAGCAGGGAAGCAGCAAACACAATTTGCAATAAATACACACCTGGGTGCTGCACCTGGCACGGGGGGTGGGGGGGCAGGGGAACTGTCTGATGGATGCGAGGGTACAGAAATAGGGACTGGGCAGAGCTGGGCAGCACCAAGCCACAGGCAGGCAGCAGGGTCGGGGACTCCCACCAGCGGGATGGGGAACTCCAGCTGAAAGCCCTGGAGGACGTCTCCACACACAGCCTCCCTCGGTCCTGGGGTTCGTTTATTCAGCCTGAACAAATCCCTGCACAGTCAGCTGCGGAAGATTGAGCTCACGTTTCTGTGACCTCCTCCCTTGCTCATCCCCACAGGATTTGCTACGCCCTGCTTCTGATTTTGGGTACTGGGAACTGTTTATAGCTGGCTACTGCAAAAAGAGGGAAATAGATTTCTAATCAAAATGAAAACGGTTCAATTAGCACCAAATCACCTCCTCAAACAGGAGAAACAAGGCACAAACAAGGCACGCTAGTCTTAGACATGACTGAAATGTGTCCCAGGGAGCAGTCCTGGATCGAGACCTGGGGGGAGGGAGGGGGAGAACCCCAAAGCACAGGGAGCCTGGGCTCTGCAAGGGGCCCGAGGGTGCCAGAGCGGGGCTGCTGCACGTGCCCTCGCCGCCCTCGGGACGGCGGTGGGACAGAAATCACACTGACCTTTTCAGCCAAGTGAAAAGGGGAAAGAATTCAATTCAGACCACAGTTTCTGCATCAGCATCTCCAGGAAATCATCTGGGACTTTCCTGCCTGCCCAAGCACGCAGCTGAGCTGCAATCCCCAGCTCGCAGAGGCCGGGAAGCTGGGCTGGAAGCGTGGGCAGCAGGATCTCGGTGCTCCACGCTGATAGCAGTCTCAGAGAGCAAGGGGCTTGCTTAGCCTTTAACCTCATCGACTCCTGTGCTCGCCCATCCACGGCCTGCTGTGAAGTGCCTGGACTCGGATGGCGTGGGCGACAAAAGCCCTGACGCAGCGAAGTCCAGCCCCGGCTTCAGTGGGAGGGTGCAAGAGGAGAGGTTATTTACCCGCTCAGAAGCTGCCACTTAATCTTGCCAGTAACAACAGACCCACACGGCCACGTCTGACAAGAAAACTGCTGTTCTCTGCCTAAAAAACTCCAATCCTTTCTGTGGAACAGCAGAGGATACAGACAAGTTTAAATTCTTTCTAAATGCTGGGCATAGATCAAATACTCCTCGGTCTTTGTTCAGGCCCCGTGTGCGAGGCCTTCTAAAAATAAAATGAACGTGCGATTTCCCCCCACAAGGCGAAGCATTAAGAACACTGTCAGCTTTATTTGTTCCAATTCTATAAATGAAATCCAATTACCGTGAATGCCACAGACTTTTTTTCTTCTCTTCTGAAGGGGAAGTTTGTTTCCCAGCTGAAGGGACTTTTTGGCAAAACTGGCCCTTTTCAGGGGAAGCATGGAAATACATGAGAATCAAAGTGCTGTCAAAGGCACAACACAGCATTTGTACTACAGCTGCCTTCAGCTGTAGAGCTCTTCAAATTTACAAATAATTAGACTAACTTCAGGCAAAACGGAGAAGCCAAAGTTGACAGTGTCCCTTTACATCCAGTAATGTTTCTGGGAACAACATATTAGAAGAATCTGTCTGGATTTACTTTGATACCGTCTTGAACCCTCCAACACAGACTTTTCAGTTCATCAAAAGGACCCAAATTTTGGACATTCTGGGGAACAAAATAAAATAATACAAGCTTGAAGTCAGCGAGGAAATACTGACTTCCCAGAGTATAAGTCAACAGCCAGGAACCAAGTCTCTGCAAACATTCATTCTTACAAAATAATTATTAAAGCCTTCTTCAAAACATCTTTTGGAAAAAGATAAAAAGTCTTAGTTATAAATATAGCTACACTGGTTATAAATAAATGCACTTAGATTCTCAAAACCCAGCAAGTCTCATGAAGCCTTTACAGTAACAGTATCATAAACCTTGCTCTCCTAAAACCTGTCACTGAACCCGAGTGGTTAAACACTGCCAAATGTTGCCGGATACAAGATTTTGGCAGACCTGACCTCCCTTTGAGGCCAAAGCTCGAACAAATTGCAGGGTGCTGGACACGAGCACTCCAGGAATGAAGCTTTTCTCAAGTGCCTCAGCACAAGAGTTTCTGCGTGGGACGGGGTGAACGCCAGCTGTTAAAGCACAGCAAAGCTTCACAAACCGTTTGTTGCCTGCACAGGGTCCAGCACAAACAAGGCCACGACACTTCAGCCACGAGCTGACCCCCGAGGCACCGCCACCACCAAGAGCTGAGTGCTCTGTGGCAGGAGCACGCTGCCCTGGAGAGTGATTTTATGATGCAAAGCTTTTTTTTTTTTATGGTGACAAATGTGGCCCGTGACTCTAAGTTCATGCCTTTATGAACTCTTCAGTTTCTGTTACATCTCAAACGTTCTGATATGGGTTGAGCTATCAGCAAAGAAATATGCACATTGGCAGTATCTGAACCAACAGAAAACAGTTATCTGGACACGCTTGGAAGTAATGGTGAACAAAAAGCAATGCAAGGACCATGAAATTGAATGATTACCTCAAATACTGCCAATGGTTACAAAACGAGGACATGGAAATTAAATGAAACAAACACCCAAACCAATAAACCCTGGGCCGAGACAGCTATGAATTTTTATCTTGTGAGAAGGCATTTTCAGAAAGCAGGCCAGCTGCTAGGGCCTCGGAGCTGGAAGTCGCTCCTAGCCTTTACAACCTTCTGCAGCCAAGAGAGCAGCGTGCATATAGTATTTTTCTGAACTTCACTTCTTTTGCTCGTGACTGCCGAGGGAGAAAAAGCTTCCATTATCAATTGCTATGCGATTATTCAGGGCTCTTCCAATCAATTTCCACACTGTCTTGAAACACATAATCCACAAGCCTGCAAAGAGGAAAGCATTTAGCTATCCTCTTTAATAAACAGGCCTGCAGAGTAAAAAAATATGAACATTTCAGTAACAATATCAGCTGCTTGTTAAAAAAGGTTTTAGCATCTTTAAAAATAAAAACTGTTTAGTAAAAAAGTGACATATGTATCTCCAGAGACAAACTGGCTCCCAAGCTGTCTTACAGCAAGAGCTGAGTGTATAGTTTTGCATCTATAATCAGTCAGCGCTACTCTTCAGCACAGAAGTGTCAAATAGAACAGTTGACTAAATTTCATAAAATGGATGAGGATTTTTCTGTGATCCCTTTGGGTGGTTGAAGGTTCTGATGTAGAGCTCCACCGAACTTTTCCACAGTCCAAAGAAAGCAAAATGTAGTATCCCCTGCTATCCTGAAACGCTCCAGCAGACACACAGTTAGCCTGGCCTTTGCTCTTACATTGAAGGTTGCCTCTATGTGAACTAAACGCAGACTTTTGGAACAAAATGCCAATTCATTTCCTAGCTAAAATGGGGAAATCCGCTCCTGCACCTCAGAAGACTGTCAATAAAAATGTGTCACTCCAAGAAATTTTTTTTTTTTTTTTTTTTTATCTGAAGGTCCAGATCTGGTCACTCAACTTCAGAGAAGGGAGCGAACACCTCGGGTTATTGCATAAAGTCTGTTCTCAGAGCTGCAACTGCCAGGCAGCTGAGAGCTAATACCAGCTACTTTGGCAATGAGGTATTTCTTTTCCACTCCCAACAATGCAGGTATTAACATCACAAAATAAGCCTTCAGGTCACTTGCCGGCTAAAATTTGCAAAAGCTTTCCATCTTTCAAGGTCAAGCTTTAAAAGCACCTTTTGGCACTGTGCTGAAAGCAGAGTTATGTTGTGAGCTGCTGTAGAGGTTTCTATCCCTGGTGATGGAACCATTCAGGCAGCCCCATCGCATCATCTTCCAGTTGTGCAGTGGCTGTGCCAACAGCCCTCTGCTCACAACGATATTTGCCAACAGCACCTTATTAAAAAAAAAAAAAAAAAGTTATTTTCCTTTACAAAACCAAGTCAATAACCCAGGATTAGGAGGTTACAGTTTCCACAGTGATATCAGTTGGCTGATCCATTTCCATCATGGGCAACGCAGACCCCTCGATGTCTTCCGAGGTTACCACAACTGTGTCTACCTCAGCGACCTCTTCGAGCACTGCTACCTCCGCTCCGTTGGGCTGCTGCCTCACCATGGCTGCTAGCTTCAGCCGATACTGCTCCGCTTCCTGCTCTTTCTTTATGAGCTGGCTGCGATATTCCTGAGCTTTCCGGTTCGCCTCTTGCAGCTGCTGCTGTAGCACTTCCCTTTCATCATTGTCCTACAGAAAACAAAGTTGAGAGCCCATGATGGAGGCCCAACCTGCGACAGGAAGGTCAGCACAAGGAAACAGGGTGTGCCACTACTAGAACAGTTACGTGTTACAAAAACAAAATGCTCAACGGCAGTGCTCCTAACGTGCTTGAACTGAGCTGTGTTCAACTGGCTTGTTTGTCACAGGTTACCAGAATCAACTGGGACAAAGGAAGACACAAAGTGGCTGGCAAGTTTCCCCAACATGTGCAGGGAGGCGAGCTGGTTAAGTCACACATCATCTCACCAGGATGAATTTTGAAGGCTGGAGAGCAAGTGTAAGCAATAAGCAAGAAAGAAAAATAAAGAGCTATTTGTGCTGAAAAGTTTTGAGGCAATCAAGAAAACTGTTCTTCCCCAAGACAGAGTCATTCCTGCTGCGTGTATGATTTGGCTTACACCCAGCCTACGTTGTACTTCTAGAGGAAATCCTAAATAATCTCAGTCAACTACCAAGATTCATGTAAAAACTCTGAGCTATTGCTTTGACATAGGCAAAACTGCAACAAGTCATTTATCTGGCTCTTTTTCCGCAGGTAGCAGGAAAACCTGACTGAGTAATGCTCAGCTCAACCGCCTGCATGTTCACGCTAACGCAGGAGCATATGCGGGAAGAGCAGGGAACCACCATGCAGGGTTCATTACAGCAACATACTCTGGCTCAGCTGAGCAGGGCACAGCTAATTTCCACTCTGATGGCTTTGGCAAACCAGGAACCCGACGTTCTTAGCATAGTAGAGAACCACTCATGAGACAACAGCAGTTACGAGAAGGAATATCTACCTTGCCTTCCTCCAAGTCATTTACATTTTGTTCCACTTTTTGCTTCTTGGCCAGTGGCTCTTCCTCCTCTTCTGCGTCATCTCCATCTTCAATAATAGTCTCTTCTGCAACCTGACCAGCAGGTACAGTTAAAACTGAAAAATTAAAAGGTGACAAATTATGCAGCGTGAGACATGCTTTTGCACAGATGTTTCCTGAAAGAAGTCACTGCATCAGAGCGGTTCTGAAGAAAAAGAGACTCATGGATCAGCAATGCTGTAGTTTTTCCAGAGAGGAGAAAAACTCTGGAGCAGCTTTTCAGTTTCCTCTATTCAGGCCCTTGTTTTAGACCATTCGCTGTAAGAAGCACCAGGGTATTTCAGGGCTGACAGAAGCCTGAGTCAGATTTGCATCTCAGAACACATGTGAAGTAAAATTATCCTTCTGATGGCTCGGTAACGCAATTATTAGCCAGGACACTTGTAAGCAAGAGGAACAGAAAACTCTTCTCGAAAATTCCCTGTACAGACAGTCCCCCCGGCTAAGCTCGGAATCAGCTTTAAGCACATGCAATAGCTGCAAATACTCTGAAGAACAAATGTGTTTTAAATCTGCACACATGAGTTTGGGAAGCCAGTAGCAAGAATTCATCCAACCAAGGAGGAGAAATGAGCCACGTGAACTACTGAAGGTAGCTCTACCTAAACAGTTCTTTCTTTGTCCGCCTTAGACTCAGAATGGGCTACAAGCCAGGAATTATTTGTTGTAATTTGGAAAATAATTCTGAATAATTAACAGCTTTGGAAAATTGCTTTCCACTCACAAAGTCTGTAAGCAGACAGAAATGATGTAACCTATCTCACACTGTATGTATGTCACAGGAAAGCTAATTTCCTAATCCTCTTTTTCCTGCACCAATATTAATCCAAATAATCAAGTATCCCTAGGACACGTTAAAAGAATTGTCAGTAGGAGACAAGGCTGATGAATTATATCCCTTGCGGAAATAAGAATTCACTAGAAGCATTCTGGAGCTCTGCCCTGCATTACTGAACACGATTTAAATTTGCCTTGTAAAACTGATAGATTATATTGCCTTAGGCTATATAACTATAGGTTTAGGAAGAAGAGGCACATTTAAGCTGATATTAATGTCCTAACGCTAACTCTGACATGACAATGGAGTAATTCCCAAAGGTAACAGGTTGCAGTTTCAGCACTCAAGTGATTTAGTTCCTGATTGGGAAACTGGCCACGAGATAACAGACCCACCTTTCCTGGCTGCCAGAGACAACAGCTGACACGGCACTTCTCAGCCCACAGCTTTACGGTGAAGGTGCTTGGTTTTAATACAAAGATCAAAATATTAAAGCGTAGCAGCGTGGATGCGTGTTAAACTGCAAACACACCACTGGCAAGCTTTACCACTGACGGCAGTCCCACAAGCATTTTAACCCCTCCTGGAGCCCTGCGGTCAGGCAGGGATCTGGTTGTTGTACCACACTGCTGACAAGCCAAGCCATACAAACAGCCTTCCTTGCGTGGCTCGGCGAGGCTTACAGCCACCAGTGGTTTTTTTCTTTTTGAAGTTAATCCTCAGCGCTGCCTTACAGCTTTCCAAGCTCGGCTCCTCCGTACCTTGCTGTCCATCCTCCATGGTGACGATGAACGGCTGGCTGAGGCCGCTGGTGGGGACGGCTGTCTGCAGGGTGCCCAGGGGAACTCCGTCGGTTACAATGGTGATGACGCGCTGCCCTCCGCTACCCACCACTTGCTGTATGGCAGAATCAACAGAATTTGCTTCCACTATTTCCTCTGTATTACCTTGAGAAATAAAGTGCATGCCAAAAAAAAAACAAAAACAAAAAACAAACAGTCATCATTTCCTTCTCTCTTCCTTGAATTGAAACTGAAGCCTAGGGAAAAAGCTCAAGCACACAGCAAGAGAATCCTGGAGTGCTTGCTTATGAAAAACAAATCTGGAAATATAGTAAGTCTTAAAGCGCGGAGGGGAGGGGGGAGCAAAACAAAACAACAACAAAAAAAAACACACTAGGCTTCTGTAAAACAGTTTTTAAAAACAGTTATTTTTTTCCATAAAAGAGTAAGATCAAAGCACTAGCATCCCACCACATTAATGAAGACTGGAGCTTAAGGAAGCTGTTAAGCAGACCTGGCTCTGCCAAGCTTCCTTAAATGACCTTTCCCCCAACTCTAACAAAGACAAACCACACACAAAACTCTTCGTGCTGCAAGGGACCCCACCCCACAAGCACAGCCAAAGCAAGCAGCCGTAAGGAGGCTGTCAGGTTGGGCTGGGTGTCTGCAGACCTGCTCAGCTCTCTGGGGCATTTACGGCTTGCACAAATAATCAGGATTGCAGACCCTGGGCTGCTTCCTGCTCCAGCACACACTGCAAGCACAGGAAACAGAGCGTATCTGACCACTACACACGTGCTGGGTACCCAAAAGGAAAACCTTCAGGCTCCAAAGGAAGCAGTCTTATGGCACCAACTGCTTAAAGTCAAATTACTCATCTCAAGACTCTAGGAAAAATGCTTAGCTTTGGGGAAAGAAATAAATTCCAAGGTGAATTAAACTTTAATTATCAAATTCCTACATATTAAGTCAATTAAAGGTCAAACATGACGCTGTACAAACATAACAACAGATCATTTAGAACAAAAAGCAAACAAACAAAAAAATAAAAGAAAACTGCCAGCACTTTCTGTAAGAAAAAGTTACCAGAGCCTCAAGAGACTTAAAACATCGGCTGACTACCAAGATTTTATAGGGATGTGAAGCTGAGCAAGCAGCAAACTGCAGACAAAGAAATATTTTAGACAATTTCCTTATTAAACAAATATTTATCTACACTTATGTACTAAAGTAAATCCATATTCTGAAGGGGTTTTCTTCTTTTTTTTCTTTAACTGATAAAGCAAGCCAAGAGCAACATATGTGATGCCATGGCAAGGCTGGCTGCTTAATAAACACAGAGTTATTTCTATTAATAACAGTCGCTGGGTTTTGAATTAAGTTTGAAATGCAATTAGAAATAAATAAATAAATAGAATTGACAACCCACTGCTTCACAAATATTTATCATCATCTCTTATTTACCCGGAAAAAAGGCAAACTCACAGGTATCTTAAATTGCCTTCAATTTCCTGGCAAGAGACTCTCTAGAACTGCACAAATTTGAATGGGCATCCAACTGCTCTCCCCTACCTGTAGCTCTGTTTGAGTTGGAAAGAGGTGCTGATGCTTCAGCGAGGGCTGCAAGCGTGGCGAGCACAGAGGTTGTTGAATTGGAAAACTGCACCGTGGATACGTGTGAGTCACCTGCTGGAGAAAGATGGGGGAAAACTGAAGAATTTTCAGGGCCTGCTGTATCTGAAGAGGAAATACAGCAGTCAGATTGCAACGATTTTGTCACCCAGAGATCAAGATATCAAATGTGAAAGGGAAGTGGAACAGATCATTTGTCATGAGAAGTGCCTTTCCTGCTACTAACTGCAAAAAGGGCTTTGATATTTAGGACAGACCATGTTCACTCTGAATACTTTATGATAATTTTAATCCAATTTAAACAAGAATTTCATTAATTTATTATTTATCTTTGTAACAAAAAGAGCGGCAACGTGAACTGATTTGCTCCAGCATCATTGTAGGAATTACAGAAAGGCAGACTGTCTTCTGGGCTACTTGGCATGCCGAGCTTCGATCTGGAGACGTGGATGTTTTTTCAAGATGTAGCCGTGCTGCCTGATGCCACTCACAGTAGTGCTGAGCTCTGATTGCTGTGATATTATGCAGAGTGGTTGCTATGTGCATAATTACTTGGCTTTGCACCTTATCATTGTAACTTTCAAAACTGCAAATCCTAAGGAATATATTGAACTATATCAACTATGTCAACAGAGCCTTTTGCTCAAATTCATAAATTGGCTAAGTATATCCATTTAGGTCAATGTACTGGGCATACTGGTCCTTTTTTTCTCCCTTCTCAGGTCTAGTAATGAAAAGCACAAGGTTACTTAAATGGTGTATTGATTTGAATGAGATAAGCAAGTCTTCTCAATTCCAAAAACAATGTTTCTTCCTCCAATTGACCACAGTAATTCCTATTCAAAGCAGACTTAATAAGAATGGAACAGGAAACTGAGGTCAATGGGCGCAAACTCAGTATTTTATTTGCATGCATGTAACCTACAATCTCCCCACCCCGCCAGAAAAAAAAAAAAAAAAAAAAGTGAGATCCTGTACCTCACTGCCAGCATAGATTGTAAATACACGAAGGGAAGTTCATCTAAAGTGTCCCTGCCTTAACCCCTGCAGCCCATTTTCTCTTTCACACACTGGCTCCTTGATTTTATGAAGGTTATCAACTGATTTATTTTCAAAGAAAAATACCCCAAAAACGAAACGGGCTAGGCACATGAAAATGCTGTGGGGCTTAGTAAATATTTTCAGCAACTTGTAATCAGATTTCTTCAGACTAGCTAAATATGCTTATTCCCATTTAAAAACCTTTTCAGTAACTGGAGACATAAAGAATTGAAGAGAAGTGAGAGGAATTACTAGCTGTAAAAGCATTATAGGAGAGGGATTATTTTTTGTTGGTGTTATGATAGTGCAGTCATTGACGCCCTCCTGTGGGCAATGAGAAAAAAACCTCCTGACATGGCCTAGAGCTGGAGCAGCTCAGGACCGTCTGTTTTCACACTGCCCAGCTATTGACGATGCTGGAAATGTTATGGGGGGAATAACCCCAGGTACTTTAGTCAAGTCACACGTGGGCAATAAGTCCACATCACCACTGTGATGTGGCACTGAAAAGGCAAGGGCATTGGCCTCAGATGCCTACCGGGCTCCAAGACAGTGCTCAACATGGACTGTGGCAAGAGGATCATCCAGCACGCAACCTTTCGAGGGGCCTTTTGAGCCTTAGGCCCCTCTGAGTTCAGGGAATAGCCTTCACCGAAGATGCTGTGTGCCAGTCACGTTGTGTTTTCCTCACAGATGTAACAGAACTCTTCTAATCATTTTGCCCCTTCTAAATCAGGATGTCAGTGCCTTAAAGCTATGAGCAGCACTGAAAGCTTTGAGATTAAGTCCAGCGTTGCTGAATTCACTGTGGCCAGACACAGACAGAGAGGTCTGGGTGGGACTGCAGAACATCATTATCCAAGATTTTTAAAGCACTCTAGTTAATAAGCATTCATGCATGTGAACAGTCCCACTAACCAAAGAATTACTCACATGCAGAAGTGTTTGCAGGGTGAGGCCAAATAGCTTCACAAAACTTGTGTTTAGTAGCCTCCTTGTGACTGAAAACAATGGTTTGGATTTCCCCAAATACAGAAAATTAACTTTAGAGTTATGATGAAAATTGGAATTATACAAAAAAGAATTTGCACTCAGCCTTAAGTTAAAGTGTTCTCCCCACTAAGCTAGGGCTTACAGGACAATGAGGAACCTAATTTATTCCCATCTAACACGTGGGGGGAGGGAATAGTGGAGAATGAGTAATATGCATATCCCATAGACCTGCTTATTGTGAGAAAACTTTTCACTGGTTCCTTACTCAACATTATGTATACCAAAATATCCGTGCAACTCCTTTAGCCAACAAAGAACAAAGCCAGCCATTCCTCAACAGCTCTCTAATGCTACGGACCTGGCACAGACAATAGTTTCCATTACTCGTCTGTTGCAATCATCCAAATCCATTTTCCCAAGCTCTGGTGCTTTTAACAGACCTGAAGCAGACCCACAGCTGAGCTCAGCAGAGCTTCACCACTTACAGCAGAACTACCCTTATTTACATCAGCTAGAAATTTGCTTTGCTGCCTTCAGCAGGAAAATTATATATATATTCTGGGGCAAGAAGCAGTAGTTTGGTGCATTTGGCTGTGCTTCACCACTTTTCCTCTACTAAATGACCCTCTGCCCCCTGCTGGTAAGCAGTCTGCATCCCCATGAACCTCACAGAGGAAAAGTTTTCTCAAGGCTTTCCCATGCAAGGTCCCATAAAACCTCACCTGAGGTTGTTTTGGCATTTGCTGACGAGACGAGACTAGCAAGATTGAGAACTTCCCCTGGTGCAAGAATAAATGGTGAGGTGACAGTCAGGGTGTTTGTGACAGGATGTGCTCTCTCTGGATGCGTGTTCACCTGGTTCTGCATCGCTTCCTAGGAAAGACATTGGGGTTAAGCATGTGCTCCTTACACCTTCTGTGGTAAACAGGAGTATTCAGCATCCTTGTAACATCTCAGAGGCAGATTATTTCTCTCTGCAGCACATCAGTGACACCAGTGCAAAAGCCATTGCAAAACTGCCATCTAAATTGGCAGCACACACTATTGTGGCATGTTATTGTGCAAGATATGTGCAATTCAAATCCTATCAGCCAATTTAGTCCTTGTAGGCACACACTGGTTGGTTGGGAAATAATAATAATTAAAAAATCTACCTCCTTATCTCCACTTTTTTCTAACAGAAAATGATTCCATCAGATGCAACAGGATCCCTCTCCCCTTAGCGCAGATCTGCCTGAGGTAGACACACAGATTCCCTTCCAGATCAACAGGGAGAAACACACATTGCTGGAAAGTGAGTCACCCAGCCTATTTGGACTCCAACCTTGGGATACCGTGATTCATCTCCCAGAGGCAATCATTTCACTGATTTCACACAAAAAGGAGTTCATGAAGTCAGCCCAGACAGATTCTGCACTGGTGACATCTGAACCAAGAGCTGGCATTTGCCAAGCCATGTGTCTTGGTTTCAGCTAGGATAGAGTTAATTTTCCTCCTAGTGGCTGGTACGGTGCTGTGTTTTGGGTTTAGGATAAGAATTATGTTGATAACACGCTGATGTTTTAACTTTTACTGAGCAGCCGACCCAAACTGGCCAAAGGGATATGCCATACCATGCGATGTCATGCTGAACAGTTAGTATGGGTGGCTGGACGGGTTCGGGGGGAACCACTGGGATGGGATGGACATAGGTCAGCGGGTGGTGAGCAGTTGCATTGCATATCACTTGCTTTGAATATCTTATTATTACTATTATTATTTCTCTTCCTTCTCTGTGCTATTAAACCATCTTTATCTCAACTCACAAGCTTTTAAGTTTTTTCCCCCCGATTCTCTCCCCCATCCCACTGGGAGGGGAGCGAACAGCTACATGGTGCTGAACTGCCTGCTGGGTTAAAACACAACACCATGTGAGGCTGCCACATTATAAAAGTTAACTCAGCACTTCTAGTCTGAGCATCAGAGTTTCCATAAGAAACATCTGTTCTAGTTTTTTCAGCAGTTGTGGGTCACAAAATTACCAGCAAGTTTCTCCTTCCTCAGCCTACCTGTAGTATTACCAGAGTCTCTGGATTGTTCTTGTCCAAAGCAATATCAAAAGCTGACTTATCAAACTTGCTGAAAGCGTGGACATCAGCTCCATATTTGATGAGCAACTCTACAACGTCTCGGTGGTTATGCTCTGTCGCCCAGTGTAAAGCAGTCATTTTCAGCATGTCCTTGGCATTTACATCAGCTCCATTCTAAAAGAGAGAGACGTTACTTGTCAGCACACTGTCTTTTCTCAATACAAAGCATCAATGAGCAGATGTAACAGACCCCTGTCAAAGAGCTCGGTTGTACTCTTCTGATTTTAACCTCAGCCACTGTCATCTGGATTATTCACAAAATAGCTGGTAAAACAAAACTCTGACACGGTCATGAAGTTCTCACAGCACCACTTTAACTTCAGCATTCACAGGATGTTTCCTTCTGTCCTGCAGGAGATATTTTACTGTGTCTTAAAGGTGGTACCTGTGCTAGCATTTAAACAGGGACATCAACACGTAGATTCCCAGGCCATTTAGACCTGCCTGAAAGTTATACCTGATTTACTGTACTTACCCTAATTAACAATTCTACAATATGAGTGTGTCCATCAGCTGCAGCCATGTGTAGTGGAGTCCGGTCCACTTTTGTTCGGGCATCTCTGCTAACACCAGCTCGAAGTAGCACCTCTGCTGTTGAATAGTGGCCGTACTGGGCAGCAAGGTGAAGAGGCGACGTCCCAAGCTGCACGTTAATTTGGGAGAGTTACCATTGATGCACGGCAAGAGAGGGTAAGCAAAGTAATCATCACACACATGTCCAGCAGTAATGAGAATGACAAAGCTTCTAGAAAAAAATAATCTTTTTTTCCTCCACTCAGAAATAAAGGGCTGCACACCCAAAACATTTTTATGACAAGCATTAAGTTATCTGCCAACCCAGACTCTTTATTTTACTTGGTTACAGGGTTGCTTTTACTTATTTTACTGTGTTGTAACATTATTTTATTTTACTGCTTCCACTTCCATTTCTGTCCTTCAGCACCACAGAGTGCAACGCATCTCACAAAGAAAGCCAACGTCTGTATCCCTCCGACATACCCAGTCAGTGGTGAAAGGAGCACCATTTGCCATCAATGTTCGCACTTCGTCATCTTCGCCTTTGCGAGCTGCTTCTAGCAACCTCTTCCCTAGGTCCACTAAGGACATCTTTATACATGGGAACAAGTATTTGCTGAAAGCTGCTTTAAAAGGTGGGAGCAAGAAATGGAAAACAAATGAAGAAACAGAAAACAGTGAGGCACAGACATAAAAACCCAGTACAACTAAGGCCTGGCTGGCCAGCTAGCAGACACACAGAACTAGGCCCAACCCCATACAAAACAGGCAAAAGTATCTATCAGTTTTCAGTACCACACCTCAAACATCAAGGGAAGGCAACACAGTCTCAGACTGCCGGCAGACCAGACCTTACAAGGCCCCAGAGCTCCTGCAAAATCCCACTTACCTCAACAGCACCTTGTGCAGACACAAAGACTTGCCCATGTGGATCCCGTTTCACAAGCAGAACCTATAAAAGCAACAGCAAAGCAGTTCCTGTTTATTGCACAACATCACTTTGATTTTCCAAGTGCTTTAATCTCCAAGACTCTCTCTGACCCCAGCACTTAGGGCTAAGCGTGGGGGAACTACCCCTGCTCTCTGCCAGGAGAGAATAAAACAAACCTTGGTGACTCCAGTGACTTGGTCAAGGTCATAAAAGGAGCAGAACTCAAAAGCTCCTAGTCCTGCAGCCAGCCTACCAGACAACAGCGTCTCTATTTATTCCCAACTACATTCAGCATACCATGGTTATGGCAGTGAACTACAGCATTTTTCTCCACAATAGGGTTACGCTGGTAGCCAGTCCTATGAAAGACTGACTTTAAAGTCAATCCACTAACTCTTTACAGCGTTCATTTAGCGACTACAAACGCCTGTCTGTGCAACTGTGTGCTGGGCCACACAGCACAACAGTGACTCCAACAGCACTGAAGCCCGTAAATGACTTTTTTAATTTCCTTCAACTGCAGTTCTCTGAAATAGTTGGAAAGCTCTACAAGAGGGTCTTTCTTGAATGAAGAATTCAAGAGAAGTGTCCCACTCTTTCCTCAGTGATGGACTGTGTGCAGATAGCCATCAGCAAAACAAGCCCCTGAAAGGAAAGCTGAACAGCAAGCCCTAAACCTCCTCTGGCAACGCTGTTTATTAACTTCTCCCTCCAAAAACACATCACACTTTGTAATATTATTCCAAACTCGCAGCTCTTTCTAAGAGAGAAGTTACTACGTGCAGCACTCGAGTCTTGGAAGTCAGGAACCAAGTGATGCTGAGTTTGCCGTCACAAAAACACTTCCAGAACTGGGAGTGTGAGAAAAATAATAATAATCATAAAAAATTCTAGCTGTTCCTACAGGTGCAAAAGGGAAGGGTTAGGATTACTCTGGACCTGTCCCCGACCGCTGCCCAGCGCCAGCGCCCAGGAGGTCCCCGAGGGGATGAGCTCGGGACTCAGCCCTCATCTGTGCCGGGTGCTCTGGACCTTGGTGGCATTTAGGACGCCTGTGTTTGACCACCACAGCCCCCTGCCCTTTAGGAACTTCCCGGTTTGTTGTTCTCTGACTTCTCGTGGGCCAGACGCTATTTTCTGGGGCTCCTTCTCGTTGCCCACATCGAACACCCTTGGGTTCAACTCTCCAGGCATCAGTGGTTGCCCCGCGCCTGCTGGGTTCCCTGCACGGTTACGGGGCCGGGGCTCAGCACTCCGTGTGAGGAAAGGAAAGGAAAAAGGAAAAAGGAAAGGAGGCAGCGGGTGGTTAACCGAGCCCGCCGGCTTCCCTGCTCGGGCTACGTTTCGATGTAGAGCTCAGGGATATGGCTTGGTGGGGGCTGTTAGTGTCAGCTCAGAGGTTGGACTCGATGCTCCCGAGGTCTCTCCCAGCCTGGCCATTCTGTGACTCTGTGGCACGGGATCCCGGTCCCGTTCGCTCTGAGGCCTCTCCGCCCGCTCCCGCCCCCCCGGCAGCCCCCAGCGCCCAACCCCGGGTTTTTATTTTTCAAGCCCTCCGCGTCCCCCCCCAGCCGGACAGCGCTGTCAGGCTCCCGCCCCGCTCCCCTCACGGCTCCCCCCCCCCCCCCCCGAGTGCTCCGAGCCCCCCGGGCTTCGGCGGGGACCCCGCTGCCCACCCCCAGCCCCCTCCCAGAGCGCTGCTCCCCGCCGGGACCCCCGCAAGGGGCCCCTCCGAGCGCCCCCCCCCCCGAGCACCCCGATACCGCCCCCCCCCCCCCCCGGGCCCCCTCCCCTCGGGCACGCGCGCATCCGACGCACGCGCGCCCCCAGCCCCAGGCCCCCCCCCCCAGCCCCACTCACGCTCCGGCTCGGGCCCCCCCCCCCGGGCTCTCTCGGCTGTTCCCGCGCTCGGCGCCGCCCCCTCCTCGCCCGCCCGCCCCCCTCCCCTCCCGGCTCTTCCCACCCCTCCCGCCGCGGCCGCACAAAATGGCCGACGCGGAGGCGAAACGGCGGAGGGATAAAGTGCGCAGCGACCACAAAGAGTCCGCTGAGGGAGGGCAAGAAGGGTGGGCTAAGGGGTTCCTCCGTCTCCGCCTCCTCCTTCTCCTCCTCATACGGACCGGAACGGAGGGAGGGTGGCGAAGTGCCGAGCGGCGGGGCAGCGCGGAACGGGACTATTTTCTCTAGCTAAGGTATTGCAGCTGCCGGAGGCGGAGGAACACGCGCACTGCAGGTAGTTCCGGCAGAGGCGTTTGGGCGCCAAGTATAAAAGGGCGGCGGCGGCGCCCGGGGGCTGTGGCGCCGCCCTGAGGCGGCGGTGGGGGCCGCTCGTGCGGCTCCTGGGCGTGAGGCTGGGTCCCCGGCCTCTGATGCCGCTGTGTACGTAAATATATTTCGTGTGGTGTGCGCGTGTCTTTTCTGAGCGCCTTTCTGCCTCCGAGATGGCTTCCACCCGCAGAAGGGTGCTCTGTGGCGTTGTACCACCATCAGCCGCCTCTGATGGGCTTTGATCACCTCTTTGGAGGTGAGCATGAGGCACTGGATCTCCTCCTGGTCACTGCTGGGGCCTGCGCGGGTGTGTCTGCAATAGCCTGCGCTTAATTGATGTTAAGGAACCCTTTAGGTTGAAAGAGACCTCCGAGATGACCTAAAATGACAAAGTTACCTCTGGGGATGGGCTGCTGGCTGGTGCCAGGCCCAGGAGCCCCTCAGCAGGGCTGGAGCCTGTCCTGGGGTGGCTGTGACAGCCCTGCCGGGCTGCGGGCTCAGGCAGACGGGAACCAAAGGGGTTTTGGTCTGTAGAGGAGGCAGGATGATTTTTTACCGCTGTAATCAGCCAGCTCAAAGCTGTCCCTATCAGCATTTACCCAGCTGCATGGCCCTGGTCTCCCTGCCCAGTGTTTTGTGCAAGGCTCAGCACAAAACATCCACGCCAAGCAGCATTTTGCATCTACTTTGCACTTGTGTCTGTTCCCGTCTGTGTCCAGATTTAGCAAAATGTTATGTTTTACCTGAATTAATGATTTACAGTGTAAGTGTCTGAATACTGGAGGTGATCTGGAAATGTAATGAATTAAAAAGGCTTCAGGAGGAAAAAGCCTTAAGGAGCAGAGGGCGTTGATGGGAACAAACCAGTGGAGCTGCTCCAATGTGACGAGAGAGAGACTGGAGTCCAGGGTAAAAGTAAAGTAATCCATTAGGTTACAAATTTATATTTTCTGAACTTAAACTCCCCAAATAACAGCCAGGATGGGGCGAGCAATCCACTGCATTTGCAAAGATGCTTTGTTTCATGTTTCCCCATTTCTGTGAAACAGAGGAAAAAAGATTATTTTATGTAGAGCTGTAGAAAAAGCTAAAATCTTTTGTTCTGAGAGGCTAAGGAATGCCAGGCATTTAAAGGCACAGCAAAAGCACCGTGTCTGAAAACGCCCTGCTTGGCTCCCGCCATGAACTGCTGGATAGGAAAGGATCAAACCCTGATGCAACACTCACACAAGAGGACATTCAGCCTTTATTAACAGTTGTTAAAGGCAGCATAGTAAAGCAGCGGTGACAGATTGCCAGGTACAGCAACTGTTTACAGTCTGGGGCCTTGGGGTAAACCAGGGCACTTTGAAATACTGAAAAACAAAACCAAATATACTTCCATGGGGGTAATCAAGGGCAAGTGGTGGGTGAGTACAGCAGGTAGAGGTCAGAAAACATTGGCTTGTGAAGGCAAATCAGGTGTTACCTGCCTTGTACTTTTTATTTGATTCTGTTTCTTTCAGATGGATATAAGACACAAATTGGGCATTACAGAAGGCTGGACACAAACGCCAGGTCTCGCGTGGGAGCCGTTTGCTGGACCAGACTCGTTTGGTACAGCATGGATGCTGTTGGGGCTAGAGGTGAAACGTTCCCTGCTTTTGGTTGCTGCCAGACTTGACCCTGCTGTGCTGTGCACCACGGCTGTCTTTGCTCAAACTCAGCACCCAGTACGGGTTATCAGGGACAGACAGGCACTTGTTTATCTGCCCCATGCTTATGGAGTACGTGGGCTTGAGCAGGACAGCTTGGTGGGGAACATAAGTGCACATTTCTAGGCAGTCTTATGGGCTTTGAAGACACGGTGCCACGTCCTGGAGAAATTCTGGGAGTTTCTCCTCACTGCTGTTTTGCTCTTGGGATCATCGTACGAGAGCGCCATGTGATTTTGATGTTTATTTTATGTTTTTAGAGGGTTTCTTTCTCTTCTTGGCGCCTGTTCAAGGTGCGCTGAGCACACACCTGCCAAGCCTGCCTCTCCACCAGGGTGTGCCCTCCCTGCAGCGATCACAGCGGGCTTTTGGCTGCTTGGGCTGTAAGATGGTCCTGGCCAGCACCCGCATGTCTTCCTCCTCCCCGACACATGCCCCTAAACTCCTGGTCCAAAACCCGAGTGTCCAAAAGCTGTTAGCCGGCTCGCAGCCTGGCTCATGCCAACACCCACGGGTCACACATTGGAGCGGGGCTGAGGAGACCTTTTGCCAGGAGAAAGCGGGGCTTGGTCAAAGTGCAGGTATTTGAGGGAAACTGGTACATCGTGCTGACGTTTTGTTTGGAAGAAAGAATAAGCACTGGAGTGGAGCAACCCCCCAGTGGTGAATGTTCTGCTGCACACTCCTTAGAGAGGGGTGTTCCCATTCTCAGTTTCAAAGGCCTTTTTCATTGCACTCATATATATACGAACGTGTGCGCCTGTGCACAAATCCCGAAATCAACGATGATCGCTGTAAGTTGAAAAAATATTTTGTTCCAGCCTAAAGAATAAACTTACTTTTTCACAGATTCATTTCATAGGTGATTTCCAAAGCTTTTCTTCAAGTTTGATTTTTTTGGGGGGAGATGGTGTCAAAATAGTCAAATGTCCCGGGGAAACAGAAAAACTTGTTCCTACAAGCCCTCTTGCACCCATACAATATTGATGTAAACAGTTCTGCCAGGTGCAGGGGACCCAGCAATAGGCCTCTAATTTAGCATTCTTTCCAATTTCCAGCATCCAAAAAAAAAAAACAAAAAAAAAAAAACAAAAAACAAACAAAAAAAAGTTTTGTCCAAGGCTACATGTTACTGTTTCAGTTATCAGCTCACAGGAAAGACTTAAAACAATTTAATGGCAAATTACTGACAGAACTCGATTCCAGTCTACCTGGGTTTTTAAGTGTCCGCAGGACTGTGTACGTTTTTAAACCATTTTATTTTAAATACCTCTCCTGTGGTTTTCACAGCTTGGAGCACAGAAATCACACAGCTTTGCACAGGGGAATTTACATTTTTCACCTCTGCCAGCAGGATGGGTAATTCCTGGAAGTGACAGGAGACCAGCTCTCCATAATGGAGAGCATGATTTTGCCAATATTTGCCTCTTTTTGGTGCCTTTTCAGCACTCGGGCTGCCTCTGGCCACCTGCCCCTGAACTCTTAAGACAATTTGGGGATGTTCCACATCACTACTTCACCAGGATCCGCTACAATTTCACAAAATGCCCCGTGGAACCACATCGAACCCCGAAAGCACATCCAAAAAGACAGAGCCTTCATGTTAGCTCTCCCAGAAAACAATCTTGGAAAATAAAAATGCGTAAAAGCCAAAGTGATTCAGGATTTGTGATTTTTTTTCCCCGCTTCAAGATGGCACTGAGAAATAAACCTGGGCCCACGGAGCAGGCATGCGAAAGCTGACCCCAAAGCCAACCCGGCGTCAGGGCCAGGCTCCTGCTGGAAGCCACGCAGTGGCTCCTGCTTGCCCCAGGCTTGCTCCGCTGCGATGCTTTCCGAAGGAAGAAGTGGAGCGAGGAGGCACAAGGCGAGGCCGAGGCTTGGCAGAGAGGATGCCGCCACCCGCCAGCAGGGCCGGGGCGAGCTGTGGGGTTCGACAGCAACGCTGAAAAGCGCCCAGAGACAAAGAAACGACACCGGACAGAACCAACGAAACCAAACCCTGGCATGCCTAGCGGGGAGGAGGGAGGGGGGTGAGGGGAGGATGTCAGATGAGGTCGAAATCGAAGGAGCTGATGCTGGCGATGGGAGCTCTCCAGAAGTTGAAGCTGTTGAAGGGCAGCAGGCTGTCCTCCTCGGCAGAGCTGCCCTGGGCAGCCGCCTCCCGCGGCCCCGGGAGCTTGGCGCGGGGCGCGTAGAGGGGCCCCTCGCCCAGCCCCAGCCCCTCCAGCTCCGCCAGCTCCAGCCGCGGGATCGGCATCCTCCAGTAGATGAAGGAGTCGTACTGGTTGCTGATGGTGTCCAGCATCGTCAGGCTGCGAAGGGGGGAGAGGAGGAGGAACGCCCTGGGGTGGCCGCCCCAAAGCTGCCAACGCTCACGGGCGCTGTGGTGTTGGCCAAATCCCACCCCAGAATCAACCTGATGGGGAGGGGAGCCCGTCCTAAGCATAGGAATTCCCCAGGGAATCCCCACCTGGCACCTTGGGTGTTTTGGCAAGGTGGGGGGGGGGACAGGAAAAAACGGAGACTTTTTGGGGCAAGGAGGGGCTGCCCCCCCCATCCATTCCCACAGCAGGGACAGGAGCCAGGACCCGAGAGGAGCCCTTTCTGACAAAAGGGTCTCGCCCCTTCCCTGCGCACAAAGCCGAAGGCATTGCCGTACCCTGGGGGTGCACAGCCAACCCCCCCCCGAAGGGTTCAAACCCACCGGCTGACCTGAAGGAGCCTCCTGCTCCCACCCGTGCTCCCATTTTATGCCCTGAATCCTGCAGAATGACTCAGGCGTACCTCGAACCCAGCCCCCCCCCGGCCCAGCCCTGCAGCAAGGGGCGACTGCCTGCTAAATTTAAGCTCCCCCATCGAACTCGGAGGCTATGAAAGGCTCCTGTGTCACCCCCGAGGAAGGTGAGCCGCAGTGGTTTTAAATAGCCTCCTCCTCAATGGGAACATCTCCGGGCGCCTCCTGCCCCTGCTATTTTGCGGTGACAGCAGCAGCGTGGACAACGGGCTTAAAGCCCCGAAGGGAGGTGACGGAAGAGCAATCAAAATCACAAAATCTGCTCTGAAAAGGGCAATGGATGCGAGATAAGCCCCCCGCACCGTGTGTTGCCCAGAAAAGTCGGGTGGGTGGGCGCAGCGTGCTCAGCGCTGCCCTTCGCCTCATCCCCGCTGCTCACCCCAAAAATCCTGGGGTCCCCACCCGCGCCCTTCCAGCACCCCCAGCCCTTTGCTGCCGTCCCTACCTGCACGGGGAAGGAGGGCTGGAGGCCGGCCGCTCTTTGTGCCGACAGCCGCACCGCACCGCAGCGTCGCTTTTGTCTGCTGGCGCGCCCGGGTCTGCAATGCAGCCCCTCGCAGCGCCCGCCGTGGGGGGGCCGTGGGCAGATGAGTCAGCAGCCCCCACCCGCGCTGGGATGGACGGACGGATGCGGACGGACAGACGCGGAGGCGGTGGCGGAGGCGCAGGAGGCGGCTGGGGATACGCTGGGCGTGCGGCGGGGACATGGCCCACCTGCCACGGCCCGGCCCTGTGGCCACCAGCTCATGGCCTGGGGGGGGGGCAGCGCCCCGGTTTGCAGCCCCCCCCCCACCCTGGCTGAGGTTCTGTGCACGAGGCGAGGGGGTGCCCGGCACCCCCAGAGCGAGGGCTGCGGGCTGGCAGCTTGCAGGTGAGCGTGGGATGGGGGCCCGGGGGTGCCCGTGTCCCACCCAGGGTTTTGCAGTGCTGCCGGTGGTGGCACAAGATGCAAAATGTCAGGGTTTTGTCCCAAACCGGCCCGCGGGCTGGAAATGGGTGCGAAAGGAGGCAAGTGGCCGTTCGCACCGAACCCCGGCCCCTGTCTAGGGCGGGTTGGAGGGGCCGCTTCCAACGCAGCTGGGGGCACCTGGCCGGGACCCCGGCCCCTGCGGGATTTGGCCCGGGGGGCTGCGGGGGCAACGGGCACCGTGCAGGCTGAGGAGCCCGGTGTGGACGCGATGCGGTGCCCGGGCCAGCCCGGGGGGGCTTCCAGGGCTTTGCTCCCTCGAGGGGCATCCGTGGAAAAAAAGGGGGGGCTCAGGGCTGGCAAACGGACCCCCGGGGTGCAGCGGGACCCCGAGCCCTGCTCCCCACTGAGCCCCCCACAGCCGCCGAGGCTCAGGACCCCCGGCCCTGGCGGTGCCCCCCGGCTGCACTGAGCCCCGGTCGGGGGTCCCGCGGCTTCACGGGGCACCCCCAGTCCCGGCCCCCCCCATCCCAGCAGCACCCCCAGAGCCCCCCAGGCACCGCTGAGCCCCAGAAGCGGCCCCCAGGAGCTCTCCGGTCCCCTCCCGGTCCCCTCCCGGTTCCCCCGCCCCGTTCCTCGTGCCCCCCCCCCTCCCCCCGCCCCCGGCTCCTGCAATGCTGCCGCCGTCCAGGGTGGGAGCTGTGCTCCGGGCTGGGCCGGGCCGTGCCGGGCGCTGGGGGAGCGCCGCGTCCTGCAGCCGCCGGGGCCTCTCCGAGCCGGGCTCCGGGAACCGGCACCGCCCCGGGACCCCGCAGCGGCACCGAGCGCAGGTAACGGGGCTGCTGCCGGGACCACGGCCCCGCGGGGGACGGGGGGGATGGATGGGGGGGGGGGGGAGACCCTGCGGAAGCCCCCCCCGAAAAAAAAGCGGCGGGGGCGGGAGCGGGGGGTGGGGTGAGGATCCGGTACCGGAGCTGGGGTGCGGCCCCCGGGGTCCCCCCCCCCCAACCCTCCCCCAACGTAGCACGGGGGCACCCCCGGGGAGCTGGGGGGGGGAGGCCCGGCCCGGCCCGGCCCCGCTGCGGCCCAGCGCCCCGGGGCGGCTCCGGGCGGCTTCCCCCCCCCCCCCTCGGTGCCTCCCGGTGCCCCCCGGTGCCCCCCACCCCCTGTGCGGGCCGAGACCGGGCCCAGCTCACGGCGGGGGCGGCCCCGGGCACCCCGCGGGGAGGCTGAGCCCCCCCCCCCCCCCCTTCACTGGGGGCCTCTCCCCCGGCACCAGGGACCCCCGCCTTGGGCTCGGGGCTGGGGGCGGCCCCCCCCGGGGCTGGGGAGCTGCGGGGGGGGGGGCTCCCTGCGGGCTGCCCCCGCCCTGGGCCCGGAGGCTTCGCTTTCGCTCCTGCGGCCTTCGGCCTCGCTCGGCCGCCGCCGGCTGCTCCTGGGGAGTGGGTCCGTGGCCCCCTCCCACACAACCCCCCCCCCAGTTCTGCCCCTCTTCCCGGGGCCGTTTTGCTGTATTATCCGTGCTGTGTCCCCCCCCCCCCCCCCCCCCCCGCCGTCTGCTCTTGGAGCTGAAGCGGAAGAGCTCAACCTCCGGCCCCTTTTCGGAAGGGCTGCGGATATTTATAGCTGCCTTGCTCAGGGGCTGGGATTTGCAGCGGCTCCCCGTACCCCCCCGCAGCATCCCCACGTGCATCCTGCGCCGGGGGGGGCACAGGGGACAGATCTCAACCTGGCCACGGGGCAGCTCCTCCAGGGTCCTTCGTGATGCCTGTGGGTCTCTGCTCTGAGGGTTGAAGAGTTGGTTTGTAGGGGGGGGGCAGGACTGCAGTTCTTCCCCCTTCAAGCTCGCAGCTCCTTTCCACACCGTGCCTCAGTTTCCCCACTCTGCCACATCACCTGGCAGCAGCTGTCAGCCAGGGACTGATCCTGCCCCCCCGTCCCTGACACCACCATCTCGTGTCCCCCACTGAGCTGTGACTTGCGGACAAATCCTTCTCCCCTCCTCCGTCACCCCCCCAGGTACCTCTCTGCCATCTTGGCCACCCTGAGCAGGTGCCGTGGGCCCCCCCCGCCCATCCCCATGGAGTGAGAGCGCTCAGGGGTCTCTGAGCTGGCACAGTCCCCTGCGGGAGGGAAGCTGGAAGGCGCCGCCAACATGAGTGACTTCTGGCACAAGCTGGGCTGCTGCGTTGTAGAGAAGCCACAGCCAGTGAGTAGCTGCGGGCCGGGGGTGGGGAGCTTGGTGTTGCAGAGCCGGGGGTGCCAGGGGACTGATGGCCTTCATCCCCCTGCAGAAGAAGAGGAGGAGACGGATTGATCGCTCCATGATCGGCGAGCCCATGAACTTCGTGCACCTGACACACATCGGCTCCGGAGACATGGCTGCGGGCGAAGGCCTGCCCATGGTACGCCATCCGCATGCCGGGTTGGGCTGCTGGCCTGGGGGGATCGTGGCTGGGCGGTGGGTCTCATGGCTGGGGTGACGGCTCTCCAGGGTGGTCTGTAGGGGCCTTCTGCTTGGGAGGTGATGGTGTGTCCCGGGTGGGTGCCAGGTCTCGCAGCGGCGGTGACGCTTCTCTGCCCCATCCCTGCAGACAGGCGCTGTCCAAGAGATGAGGTCCAAGGGTGGACGGGAGCGACAGTGGACCAGCTCCCGGGTGTTGTAGCATGTGAGTACGTGACCATTTGGGGAGTCAGGCGTGCAGGTGGCCACAGCAACCTGCTGTCACCATCCAAGGCACTGCAGCTAATTAACACTCCACCGCTTGTGCAGTTTTGTAACCCAACATCTCTTGAACTTTGCAGATTCCTGGCTATTTAAGCCCAGACTTGAACTGCCTGATCCCCACACCGGAGGAAAAGCCAACCTCGGGCGCTTTATTCCCGCAGTAACTTATGCAGACCAAGCCTCGTGCCTGTCCTGGTGGCTCTGGGTTGTCCCCCACGAATCCCTCCTTCCCCGAGGCACTGGGCCGGTGATGGTGACACGGGGAGGGAGCGAGGCCACCCCGCACCCAGCTGGGATTGCAGCCCAAAGGACGCCACCACCCACCTGCAGCGCACTGGGAGCTGCCAGGCGCAGTCAAGATGTGCCAAATCCTACCGCTTTCCCTTTTTTCCACAACCTGAACAGCACCGGTGTCTCCCATGGGCCCCTCTTGGCACTGGCCTCAGTTCCTCAGTTTTCCTGGGGAATGGGGACGAGGCCAGTTCTGCTTTAGGGGCAGACCCAGAACAGCGTTAAAGACCTCAGCATTTCGGTGTCTCACAGGCAGCGGCTCAGCTCTGACACCGCCACAGAGCCTGTGTTTCCTCCAGCCTTCCGCTGGCATCGCCACCGCCAGCAAACCTCTGCCTTCCTTCTTTTTTAGGATATTTTTTAAGCTTGAAAACCACCTAGGCAGCCTCTGCCATCACTACCGGGCTTTGACCGGCATTGTCTGAGGCAGGACGGGGCCTGACCCAGCTGCTCCCCCTGGAAAGAGGGACTGGCTCGGGCTCCTGAATCTAGGCGCACGTGTATATAGTTCAAATAGCGCCAGGATTAAATATTAAAGAGCACGTGCTGGGAGCTGCGGCTGGCTGTCAGAGGGTTTCCCCTTCACCATGCTTCAGGTGACACAGGGATGCTCCTGTGCAGGGCCGGGCTCTCCCAGCCCAGCAGCGTGCCCAGTGCTTGCAAGCGAGCGCAGATGCTTGATTCAGTTTTTAACCCCACAGAAAACTCACCGGGAAAAACACACCTTTGAAATAAAACCTTCTGCTGGCCCAAGACGGGCGTCCGCGGGCTGCCAGGATCTCCTCACCATTCTGCTGCTGGCGGGACCCAGACAGGGTGAGGGGTGCTGGGGGGGGCACCAGGCAGGTGCGTCGGCTTTGGGGGGTGCCGGTCCCACCTTCCTCTGTCCCTGGGGATGTCCTCATCCTGCCGTTCCTCACTCAGGTCCAGGCTATCCCAACCGCTGCCACCCTTATCACTGTCACCTGCTGAGAGGCCTGGAACCCTTGTGGCAGACCCTGGGGACCCTGTGAACGGTGGCCCTGGGGGGTGGCTCCAGTGGTGGTGGGTGGCTCACCCCGGCTGGTTCAGCTGCATTTGCAGCCGGCAAAGCCCCTAGGCACGATGGGTTCCCTCCCACCAGGCTGGATGCAGGGGCTTGGCTGCACTGAGTGCCTGACACATGGGGTGGCTTTTGGGGACAAAATGTTCTCCAGAATTCCCCTAACCCAGCTCAGCCCAAGAACAGGGGCTCTGCCTCCAGGAGGCCTGTGCTGGGTACGTGGGCCCTTGGATCCCCCTGAAGAAGAGCCAGGAGCCAAGAGTGGAAGGAGAGGGAAATTTAATCCTCAGATTGTGGATAACAGTCCTGAGCCAGTTGTGTCCACACCCAGCAATCCAGCCAGGGCCTCAGCAAGCACTCGTGCCCCCCACGGCCCCAGAAAGGGCCAGGAGGAGAAGAGCTATTAAAACCCCAGAGACTTTGTTAACCAAGTGCTGCCCCACTCCTCATGGGCCCCACGGCGCTGACTCCCACGCAGCGGGGGCAAATGGCATCAGGGAGGGGGCTGCAGCAGTGAGCAGAGCTCAGCTGGAGGAGGCTGCAGCTTGCCCGTGCTGGGGGTGCAACGTCCGTGGCAGCACCCCGAGCGGGCACTGCAGGTGCCGGGGACCCCTCACTTGTCAGGGTCAGGGGGCTGCTCGGCAGCCATGCGGCTGACCCGCTCCAGCACAGCCTGGGGGCAGAGAGGGGGCACGGCTTGTGCCAGTGGGCTCTCATCCACCAGGCTGTTCATGGGGGTGGGCGGCGGGGCTGTGTCCTCCTCCAGCCCCGCCGTGGCCCCCAGCCCTCCAAGCGCAGCCCGGAGGATGGGCAGCACTTTCTTGCGTGAAGCCAGCGCGTTGCCCTGGGCGTAGGCGCTGACACAGGACCAGGGGCTGGGCAGGGGCTGGAGATGCAGGGATGGCGCCGTGGCCTCCTCCAGCACCTGGCAAACCTGGAAGGCACAGCACGGTGTCTGGGGCACGCTGGGCACCTCTGATCCTCCGTTCCCCTGAATCGGGGGTCTTTGGGGTGAATGTGTGTGGAAGACACCCCCCTCCATGCATCCTCTCCCACCAGAGCCTTCTGCTAGGGGTGGGTGGGTTTGGGGGTCCCCACTCTGCTCACCATGCTCCGCAGGGCCTCGCGCTGGCTGTACACCGCCAGCTGCCGTGTGGGCTCGTAGCGCTCGTTAAAGGAGACCGTCATGGCCACCAGCCCAGCATAGCCCCGAGCCTGGCAGAAAGCTTCCAGGTCCTGCAGCAAGTTGGGGCGGTGCAGGAAGGTCTGGAGGAAGACAGATGCTGGTGTTGCCCCGCTGTGCCTGCTGAACTGCCCCGTGCCTCAGTTTCCCCTCACTGAGCCTCACCTCTAGGTCTATGTAGATACCACTGATGGCGAGGACCAGTTCATCATTGGAGAGGGTTTTGAGGTCCTTCCGCAGCATCTGCTCTGTTGTCAGCTCTGGCAGGTGAGAGGGGCTGAGCATGAGCCCTCTGGATGTGTCCTGGTGCCCCAGGGGAACTGTTTATCCCCAGACACTGAGCACTGGTGACACACGTGTACAGACCTGAAACATCAAACTTGGCCGCTTGCAGGGCTTCATAGATGGTATTGTGGGCTGGCAGCTCAGGGAACCTCGACTCGAGCAGGGAGATGCATGCCACATCCCGGGGTGTCACCTTGCCAGCTGCAGGGCTCAGGTTCACAGAGTCCAGCAGGATGGTGCCTGGGGGATGGAGACCATCAGCGCGTGGGATCAGAGCCCCGTGCTGGGTGACAGGGCCTGGCCTCACCGTGCAGCAGCGCGGCTGTGACCCGGTCCAGCACGCCTGGGGGTCCCTGGGCAATCCGTTCTGTCACCAGTGTGGCGCAGGAGCCCACCAGCTCCACTGTGAACTGGCAGCTGGGCACTCGCTCCAGTGGCCGGTGGTCCAGCACATCCACCACGGCCTCCTCCAGGGCTGCGTCAGTGCTGGTGGGTGAGATGGGGATGGTGAGAGCTCTGGCGTGCACCTGCCATGCACCACTGTCAGCAGAGCCCCTCTGCCCCTCTCCTCCTGCCATAAAAATACCCCAGAAGGGAAGGGGACAGGTTTTACCCAACCTGAGCCAAAAATCAAGCCCTTCAAGCGTGGGAGAAATGAGGCGGTGGGCTGTGTCCGCGTCCCAGCCCGGTGCTCACCTTGGCAGGACGTGGTGGTCAACCAGAGTCAGGGACAGCAGCCCAGCCTGGTGCAGCCCAGCCAGGTCAATCTCATCGCGGAAGATGAGGGCGGTTTCCGCAATGCCCTGCTCCCGCAGCAGGAACGTTGTCTCCGTGCGGAGGGCGAAGTCTGAGCGCGGGATGTTCAGCACGGGGATGAAGGCGGCTTTGGGTGGCGAGGAGGTCTACAAGGGGTTCAGCACCCAGTGAGGCATCCCCCGAGGCCCCGGCCACCCAGCAGCGCGCAGGCACCCTCACCTTTGCCAGGAAATACGCCAGGGCCAGGGCAGACACGGCTGAGTCCAGGTCGCAGGCCTCATTGCCCATCACCACGTGCACCTCTTGGCGGCACCGGACGTGTTCCTGCCAGGGTGAGAGACATCAGCCCTGCCGGGGCCACGCGTCCCCTCCGATATCCCCAAAAGCTCCTGAAGGACATCGACTCGATGCACACCTTCAGCACCAGAGCTGTTGGCTGCCTCACCCAACACCCAGCACCTCACAGCTACAGCTGGCAGCAGCTGGCTTCCAGCAGACTCTGCAGCAGGCAAGAGGCTTGGTCAGGGGAGGTTGAGGTGGGCAATGAGGAGCCATTTCTGCTCAGACAGAGCAGGCAGGCGTTGGGACGGGTTGCCCGGGGAGGTGGGGGAGTCCCCGTCCCTGGGGGGGCTCAAGGAGAGGTTGGGGCTGGTGCTTGGGGACAGGGTTCAGGGGGTGACATGGTTTAGGGGGAAGGCTGGCCCAGGTGAGCTCGGAGGGCTTTTCCAACCCTAACGATTCGATTCCACTCTGCCCTGTTCTTTGCCTTTAGCTCTGCTCCGTGCACCGCCCCTGCCCGAGACGCTCCCCAAATTCTGCCTCTGAGCTGGGCAGGAGGAGAGGGCCCTGGGCCGGGTCGCGGCGGGGCCGGGGCCGTACCCGGGCCGCGGGCGGGGCGGCTCCCAGGCAAGGGACCGGGGGGCCCTCGCCGCCGCTCCCCCTGTGTCCCCCCCGGCCCCACGCCCCCCCTGTGCCTGCCCCGGTCCCCCCGTTTTCCCCCCCCCGGCCTCGCGTGTCCCCTACCTGCAGGGCCGCTCGCCGCCCCTCCACGAACCGCTCCATTGCGGCGGCGGCGGCCGCGAGGACCCGGCTCCCCCCCCGCACCACGGCCCGGTACGGCCCGGTACAGCCCGGTACGGCCCCGAGGGCGGGGCGGCCGCTCCGCGCTGGCTGCCGGGACAGACGGGACGGCCCCGCGGGGGGGGGGGGGGGGGCGCCCCCGGGCCCGCCTTAGGCCGAGGCTCGAGGCCCGGTCCCGGTCCCGGCTCTGCTCGCGGGCCCGCGGCCGCCTTCCTTTCCCTTCCCTTCCTTTCCCTTCCCTTCCCCGTCCCCTTCGCCCGGCCCGGCCCTGCCCGGCCCCGCGGTGGTTCCTTCGCCGCTCCCTCCCCCCCCCCGCCCTCCTTCCTCCCCCCGCCCTCCCGGCAGCCGCCTCGTCGAAGGCGCCCCGGCAGCGTGCGGGCCGCTCCGGCGCCGAAAAGGGGGAAAACGGCACAAAAACGGTGAGAGAGGGGCTGGGGCTGGGGCTGGGGGGCGGGGAGGGGCTGGGGGAGCGAGCGGGGCGCTGGCTGCGCTCCGGGGCGTGCTCGCGATCAGCTCGTCAGTGCCGGGGATTAAAGGGATCCCGTCGGGCGTGAGCGGAACGCAGGAATCGATAATGCGAAATGAACTGAGAGAAGAGCTGCGTCGGGAAGTGATCGCCAAGAGGCGTTGGGTTCAGCTGCTGAGTACATCGGGACGAGCCCAGGGCTCAATGTGCCGTGGAGCACGTTAAGCAGATGCCTCCTGAACGCGGAGGCACCAACGACCTCCCTGGGAAGCCTGTTGCAGCACCCAGCCCCTGTCGTGGTAAAGGTGTCTCTTTCCTACGGCCCAGCCTGAACCTTTCCGTCTGGTGGTGTTCCCATACATCCTGACACAGGGTGCTAGGGAGAAAAAGTGAGCACCTCCCTCTCCACATCCTCTCTTCGCAAGAAAGCGAAGAGAGCAACAAGGTTGCCCCTCAACCTCCTTGTTTTCCGAGCTTGATAAGCCCGGTGTCCTCATCAGCTCCTCCCAGGACGTGCCTTCCAGCCGCTGTACAGGGAGAAGACGCTGGCTCCAGCCGCATGGAGCAGAGCGGGGCTGGCCTGGTGGCCGTCCCCAGGGCTGCGAGCCCCACGCCGGTGGGGCTGGGGAGTGACTGGCAAGTTCTGGATGCTCGTGGTGCAGGAAACCCCGAGGGATTTGGGGACTGAAAGCTGGTCTGACCTGTGGGTTTGGTCTGGGGTTTTCTCCTGGCAAACAGGTGGCACGACAGCCTTCCTCCTGCGGAGCTATCAGAGGTGCTTCAAAAAATGAGCGATAAAAGGAGGAGCTCGAGCTGCTCTCGGGCCCACTGCCCCCGGGAGCAGGTGACGGGCTGCACCCCTGGCTCCCCAGAGCCCCCAGTGCCTCGCCTGCTGCAGGGTCCCCGCCACGCAGGGCAGCTGGGGTGGTTCAGCATGCTCCAGGGTTTTGGAGCCGGTTTTTCTGCCTGCTGGTGCATCGTGCCTGGTAGGACACCGCCCCAGGCTTCCCGTGGGTCTGTGACAACTGTGGCTGGCGCTGTGGGTCACCAGGGGGGCTGGGCAGCATGTTTCTGAGTGTGAGTCTTTGCAGCCACACCAGGAGCATGCGTTTGTTCTTGTTTCACCTCCCGTCTCCCCGCCGTGTGTTACAAGAAGCCTCAGTGGTGTGTGTGTGGGGAGGTGTGGACCAGCACCTGCTGGGCTGCTTCCATGGCCTCCCTCCAGCAAAGCACTTAAGCATGTGCTTCGGTTTGGGCACCATGCTCTTCCTCGATCAGGACCAGTCAGCTGTTGAGGGCTAAGCGTGCGTTTAAGTGCTTTCTTGGCTCTGGGCCTAAATTCCTCTTTGTTTTTGTGCTGTGGCTCCAGCCGGAGATGAGTACATTTACAGGGCTGTTTTTCTGCTTCCTACCTGTGAATCATTTTTGTGTAAGTCAGGGACAGCCACGGCTCAGCAGCTGGGCTTGCAGTTCCCATCCCCGTGGTGGGAACGGCTGCGAAGGGCTGGTCAGAACTATAGTTATAGCACTTCACAGTGCTGACTTCTGTGATTGTTTTGGGGCAAGGTGAAGCCATTCCCCTTCCTTTTGGATTTTCTTTCCTGAATGAAATCCCTTGGGACTGTGTGACTTCAGTTCTTGCAGTGACAATGCCTGGCTCTTTCGATGCAGGAGCCTTCTTACTGCTTGCTTCCAGCACTACACAGCACCTTCTTCTTTTTTTTTTTTTTTTTTTTTTTCAGAGGAGGACCCCATTAAATGTTTTAGCTGGACTGGTAGCATATAATCCCCACATACAGCCCTGACCTACCTGCACTAGTCCTCCCTGCTTGCTTGGAGAGGTTAGGTCTGGCCCATCCGCAGGCAGAGAAGGGAATGTCTCAGAGAAGATGAATCCTTCCTGGGGGCTGGAGATAGCCCTGCTGGATTTTTTCCTCAGTGCCTTGCAGCTTTGATTAGTCTGGGATCAAACTTACACCATGCTTTTGGCAGTTAACCTAAAGATCCCCTTGTTCCTGGGAGCTTGGGGATGCTTCAACCAAAGAGTGACCATGTGGAGTGCCATGCTGGAAGCAGCTAAAATCCCTTTTTAGCACTTCTGGCCTCACAAAAAGAACAGTGAGGCCATGATAACGAAGCCACCCAGGGCTTGACTGCTTTTTTTTTTTTTTTTTTTTTTTTCCCTGGGGCTTTTGGGACTCAGAGGCCAGAGGGTCAATTATTGGTACTTCAAAGCAGGGGGGAGGCAGTAACTGGGGCAAAGAGGCAAGGACTGAGTCAGAAGCCAGGTGCAGGGTCTGGTGTGGAGCTGGGTTCCCAGCTCTGCCACCATGCATGCTCCAGCAGCAAGAGCTGCTCTGCGTGGCTGGGGGTGGCGAGGGGACACTCTTGTTGAAAACCTGCCTGGGCTGCGATGTGTTTATTGCCATAACACCCAGGAAAGGCAGGATCTAATCACACGGCTTTGGTACAAACACAGCGAAGCCACCCTCTCCCTAAGGAGTACAGGCTACAGGAGTGTAGCTTGTTTTATTTAAAGCTGCCAGTGGCCTCTGAACCCAGAGAAACCACAGGCTGGCGAGCTCAGCACGCCAGTTCTCGCTCTGGCTCTTGGACTCGCTGAAGTGAACGATGGGCTCGCAGGGACAGTGGCTTTACAGGGACTGTTCTGCACGTGGTGAAGCAAAGCAGCGAGCTTGTGCAGGATCCAGGCTGATTTTGGGAAGGGGAAAGGCTGGCGACAGAGATGCACGTGGTGCAGGGAGGGTTAGCCAAGGACTCATTTATGCTGGAAGATGACTCAGAGCCACGTTAGGGAAAGAGCCCATGGGCTGTAGCGTCCTGCTGTCTGCTCACCCCGTTTTGGAAGTGAATTCAGCCTAGCATTTTCCAGCACGCGCTGTGACAGCACAGGGATGTAGCTACAATAGCGGCTGCTAGCAAAACCCTAGAAAAAGGTGTGAGAGAAAGGGTTTGCTCAGAGAAGCTTTTCTGTGGCTGGAACCTGAGTTTCTGATTGTCAGGAGCTTGCACCCAAGCCTTTGAGTTTGTCAGTGCTTTTGGGGGGATTTCGCCTCGTCTTTGGATGCTTTTTACTTCTGAATTCCTGCTGTCCCATGACAGTGGGTGGGAGAGGCACAGAGCCAGTGCCGAAGCACTGCAGCGCTTGCTGAAACTCGCCCTCCTACTTGTTTCCCTGGAAGTTTCCTCTCCAGACACCCTGGAGCCAGGAGGAGGCTCCGCTCCGTAACACAGATGTGCACAAACACCACGCGAGGTGCCTGTGTGGTGCTCGCTGGCCCCACTGCTGCTGCGGGGCCTGCTGGCAGGGCTGTGAGAAGCGGTGGCGAAGCCCCGTGCAGCGGAGCCGCGCTGCTGCCGTTTCCTTCTGCTGGTCTCGCTGCGTCCCCCTGGGAGCTCGCGGTGGTGCAGGTCGCCGCGAGGAGACAGCCTTCTGGATTTGTGATTACTTCACCTTTTCCATGTTTGGCAGAGCAGCATTGGCAAAACCGTTCAAGCACAGCCTGTGCTGTTGCTATGTGGGTCAGGCCACACTTGCCCATTCGTTTGCTTCACGTTCGTTCCCCATGTCCCTCTCAGAGAGTCTGGGGACAGCCCCGTTGTGCGTCCTGCCCCAGCCCACCAAAGGGCTGAGCACTGGGCTCCCCGTGGGCATAGAGGTGCTTGCAAAAGTGCCCGTCCCTCTGCAGTGCCCGTCGGGTTTCGTTGCAGCCATGAGCTTAGGTGAGAGCTGCGAGGGCTGCGTGTGTGGCAGAAGGAGGGAGGAGGATAAAGATTAAGGAATAATGAGATCTCCTGGTGACTCAGCTGAGGTGTGTGCTTCAGCCGAGCAGCCCTGGTGCTGTGGGGAGGGGCAAGGGTATTGTGAGACAGGGCTGGGGAGAGACAGTGTGGAAATGGGGGAGAGGGGGGGCTGCAGGGGCGTCCACCTGCAAAAAATGCATGCTCTCGGGCCCAAGGCTTTTCAGAGGCTGAGCAGAGCTGAATTACTGGCAGTCGGATAAAGCACTGTTTCTTCCAACTTGTTTCCTTTTTGGTCCCTGTGCAGGAGAGGCCGTGGGAGGAAACCGGGCACAGGCAGAGCAGCAGGTGGAAAAACCCCGACCAAGCCGGAGCCAGGACGGAGCAGCCTTGTTCTGTTTGTGTAACCTCTGGGCAGGAGAGAAGCGTGTGCGGGGGAAAGCACTCGGAGCTGCCGCGATCCTCAGAGCAACAAGGAGAGGACTGGATAAACAAGTTGATAGGACCTTGAAAGACACATTTTCAAGTCTATCTGGGCCTGCCTTTGTTCCACAGGTCTTGGCTGGGATTTCAGCAAACTGACTCTGGTGTAAGTATGTGAGTTAAGTGTTTCAGTACACAGCTTAGTTTCTTTTTTTTTTTCCCCTCTTTAGTTGCTAACAGGAGGCAGATAAAAATACATATGTGGTCGTTAATTTTTTTAAGTGCAAGTTAGAGGTATAATCACCCATGGTGTGCGTGTACACACGCATGCAGAGCAGGGAGAATATTGCGTTTCACCAGTGGTGAATAACTGAACTTGAAGCTGGAGGGAGCAGCAGCCCTGCCTCTGTCTGCCTCCACGCTGATCAATAAGTGGCAGACCAAGTGCTGCCGCAGCATTTCTAAAGTCATTTAGAAAACCAACAGCACCAAAACTTCCACAAGAACATCAAAGTGCCTGCTACGGACTTGATGAAACAGCTGGGAAGCTCCCTGAAGAATAAACAGCCTTGAGGAGAAGGACTTGGCCTCTAAGAAATCAGACTTTTTTAATCTGCCATGCAGAGTCCATCAGAGACTTCTTAGATGAGCACTATTTTTGATTATCTAAATGAATGTGAAGTGACAGAGAGCAATCCAAGCTCTGCACGCTTGGCGAATGACTCAGACTCATCACACACATTTTTCTTGGAATAACTGAGCTTTGCATCCTAAGAAAGTAGAGCTGTGCACCGCAGCCATTACTGGACAGAACTGGGTGCTGTGGGCAGGAGCTTTCCCCTGCCTCCTCGTGGGATCCTTGGGGCTGGTGGGAGCTCCGTGGCCAAGCCTGCTGCCGTGGGAGGTGGCACCGGGCCCATCGCCGCTGCATGCTCTGAGCTGGTGGGATGGAGCTGCAGCCAGAGCAGGGGGAAATACTGCTCAGTACAGGAGACGGTACCCAGTGCCAGGGGACCAGCTCTGAGCTCTGCCAGCTGCCTCGTGGTGCGGGGGAGGCTGGCAGAGGGGAGGACATCCCAGCCGTCGGCCAGGAGAGCCAAGAGGCTGGTGGGCAAGGCCAGGTGCTGCAGCCAGGGGAGGAGGATGCGCTTGGCCCCAGCAACAAGAAGGCCCCCGAAGAACAGCAGGAGAGCGAGGACAGCAAAGCCCAGGACTCCCAGGAGGGGCCGCCTGCCCCAGGGGAGAGTGATGTGTCCCCTGGGGGAGCCTCGCGGCCGGCGGATGAGCCCCCCAGCGCCCGCCCTCCTGCCCAGGAGCGGGAACCCGAGACAGATTTCTACTGCGTGAAGTGGATCACGTGGAAGGGTGAGCGGACGCCCATCATCACCCAGAGCGAGAACGGGCCCTGCCCACTCCTGGCCATCATGAACATCCTCTTCTTGCAGTGGAAGGTGAGCAGGATGACAGGCACGGGGTCTAGAGGTTCGGGGCACTGGGTGCCTTTCCTCCCTGCAGTGCTAGGAGGAAAGTTCAGGGGTCATGTGGGGAGCCAGCTGGAGGCTTCAGAATAACATGTTGAGAAAGGAAAGGAGGGTCGAAGTGTCTTACCCTTCCTGCCTCTTCTGGTTTGATTTGTGCTGCCGAGTTGGGGGTTTGGGGCAGTGGGTGGCAGCCCTGGCTCTCACAGGGGAGGTGCAGGGGAAGGCATCACTGTCCTCTTCTGCTTGCAGGTGAAGCTGCCCCTGCAGAAGGAGGTGGTCACATCAGATGAGCTGATGGCACATTTGGGTGAGCAGGGAGCAACTGGGGGGAGTGGTGGCTGCCCTGCTGGCCCTGCAGGCTCCTGGGACTGGCAAAGGATGGCATTTGCCATCTGCTGCCCCACCTCTGGGTCCATCTCTGACGTTGCCACCCGCTGATACCTCTGCACTTCTCCCCTGATCACACTCCCCATGCGTAGCCCTCAAAGGGATGTTCCCTCAGTGTGTGGAGGAGGAGGAGCTGTAGGCCAGACCTTGGTTGGGTTGGGAGGGCAGGAACCAAGGGGCAAGGGAGTCCTGGTGCGGATCCAAGCTCTGCTGACTCTGTGCGCTGTTGGGCCAGGTGCTCGGCCCCCCCACCTCAGGGAGGAGAGCTCGGTGCCCCAGACTGAGCAGCCACATTTGCTCTTTCCAAGGGGACTGCATCCTATCCATCAAACCCCAAGAGAAGTCAGAAGGGCTGCAGCTGAACTTCCAGCAGGTGAGGAGCGAGGTTGGATGGGGGAATTTGACTTTTGCGCTGGGTCTCGAGGGACACACGGGGGGGTAGAGTGCCGCGTGTCACCCAGCTGACAAAATGGAACTGCGATTTCTCTTGGGATTTTATCTGCCTTGACATGCATGTTGGGGGGTGATGGACTGGGTGGCAGGGTGCGGGGTGCTCAGCCTGTGTCCTGAGCAGGACCCGTGGTTTCCCCCTGCAGAATGTCAACGACACCATGATGGTCCTCCCCAAGCTCTCGACAGGCCTGGATGTGAACGTACGGTTCACAGGTGTCTCCGACTTCGAGTACACACCTGAGTGCATAGTTTTCGACCTCCTCAACGTCCCGCTCTACCATGGCTGGCTGGTGGACCCGCAGGTGAGGCTGCGGGCTGTCCTGGCACCTGGCTGGGTGGGTTTGTGGTGTGTGTGCGGCTGAGACTTGCCCAGGGCTGGCTGTGGTGCTGCTCTGCTCTCCCTGGGGGACAGTGATGCAGGTTTGGCTGCTCTGGTGTCCCCAAGGGAAGCTGCAGCAGGGGCTGTGCTCCCTGAGCCGGGGCGGGATGCTCAGCTCCCTCCCCATGCAGATGGTGGCCACTTCCCTGGCTTAAATCCTCCCACCCTTGCCCTCTCCTGTGCTCCTGTGGGTGCCGCGGGAGAGGCCGGGTGCCTGGCAGCCCGGGCTCACTGTCCTGTCCCTCAGAGCCCCGAGGTGGTGCAGGCCGTGGGCAAGCTCAGCTACAACCAGCTGGTGGAGAAGATCATCACCTGCAAACACTCCTGCGACTCCAACCTGGTGACCGAAGGTGAGGGCCCTGGGGCAGCCCTCGGCCTGCCGTGGGCACCCTGGGGTGCCTCGGCTCTGTTCTGACGTTGCTGCCATCCCAGGGCTGATTGCGGAGCAGTTCCTGGAGTCCACGGCCTCCCAGCTGACGTACCACGGGCTGTGTGAGCTCACGGCTGCTGTGAAGGAGGAGGAGCTGAGCGTCTTCTTCCGCAACAACCACTTCAGCACCATGATAAAGCACAAGGTGTGGCTGTGCCCTGGCTTTGCTCCCTGCCCTGCTCCGCTGCAGCAGTACCTGCGTGGCTTCTTGCAGGATCCGGGGGGCTCTGAGCTCGGGTGCTTGCCCTTTTGGTGGCAAGGCTGACTGTCCCTGTCCCCTCTCCCCAGGGCCACCTCTACCTGCTGGTGACGGATCAGGGCTTCCTGCAGGAGGAGAGGGTGGTGTGGGAGAGCCTGCACAACGTGGATGGTGACAGCTGCTTCTGTGACACTGACTTCCACCTCAGCCATGCCCTGGGCAAGGAGGCGGCTGCTGCGGCGCCCCCAGAGCAGAGGCAGGTGGACCAGGTAGGGGGCAGCCCGCGGTGGTAGGGGACTGGCGTTCCCTCGCAGCTCCGGGGCGTGCTGCAGCTCCCCTGCCACCGGGATTTGTGGCACCTGAGCTAGACAGAGCCCCTCTTTCTGCCTTTCCCCAGGACTACATGATCGCCCTGTCCCTGCAGCAGCAGCAGGGACAGGGCCCCTCCACGCTCAGTGACCTGGAGCTGGCCCGCCAGCTGCAGCAGGAGGAGTACCAGCAGCAGCAGCAGCAGCCGCGGCCAGCCCCGGCCCCCGCACAGGTAGCGGGGACCCCCTTCCTCACACCTCTTCTTCCCCGCCCTAGCGGGCAGGGGAGGCAGAGGGCAGGGGCTGCGGCCCCAGCCTGAGGGGCTGCAGGGGCACAGGGAGGGGGGGGCACCCCGGCGTGCCCTCCTGTGCCCCAGCCCCGCCGTCTGTCCGCAGGGCCGAGCGCAGTCAGGGGGGCGGCCAGCCGGGGAGCGGAGACAGCGGCAGAAGGACTCGGACTGCACCCTGCTGTAGTGCCCAGCGGGACCCCCCCCTCCTGGGGGAGCACCAGCCGGAGCCCCCCCCAGTCCTGCCGCTGACCCTGGGGGCAGCCGGAGGGGGGCGGGGGCCGAGGGCTGCTTCCCCCCCAATATTTCCCGTGGCCTTAACGTGGGGGTGAGGAGCCCCCGGGTACCCCCCGCCCCTCCCGGCCGGGGGGGGCCCTTCCAGTCGCTGCCTTAGCCCGTACCAATAAAGGACTCTGCCCGGAGCGCCTGCGGGGTGCTGTGCTCTGCCTCGGGGGGGGGGGGTGAGGGGCCGGCGGCGGGGCACCGGGAGCGCCCCCCCGGTGGGGAGGGGCTGCGGGGGGGGCGGGGAGGGGAGGGGAGGGAGGGCCGGGGCGGGCGACCCCCGGGGGCTGCCTGCGGGCACCCCCCCCGAGCTCCTGCGGCCCCCGGGCGGGGATGCCGGGGGGGGGGGAGGGGGGGGGACGACTCCGAGGCCCCACCCCCTGCCGCGAGGCCCCGCCCCGCCCCGCGGCCCCGCTCCCCTCCGGGCCGTCCGTCGGCGTTGGCGGTGACGTCACTCCCGCCCGCTGCCTGGCGCGGGGCGCGCGCGGGGGGGCGGCGGCGGCAGCGCGAGGCGGCGGCGGCGGCTCCGGGAGGCTCCGGGCGGCGGCGGCGTGAGTGGGGCCGGGGGGGAGGGGGCGGGAGGGAGCCGGGTCCCGGCGCCACGGGCGCGGGGCGGCCGCCGCCGGGCTCCGCGGGGCAGAAGCCGGCCCGGGGGCCCGGCCTGGCGGCGGCGGCGGCGAGGTAGCCGCACCGGGGGGGCGAGCTCGGACCCTGCGGCGCCGGAGCGGCCCCGGCCCCGCTCCGGGAGGCTGCGGCCGGGGGCAAGCCGGGGGCGGGCCGGGACCGGGCCGGGCCGGCCTCGCGTTCCTCCTTTCCGCCCGAATCTCGCCATTTTTGCAGCCCCGGGGCGGGGCCGGGCGGAGGCAGAGACCCGAGCGGGTGCCGGGGCTGGGGCTGCGCCGCGGGACCCCCCCGGGGCTGGGAAGCAGCGGGAGAGCCCCGCGGGAGGGGGAGCGGGATGCGGCCCGGGTCCTCCCCCCCTCTGTACCGGGGCTCCCGGCCCCAGCTGGGGGCACCGAGCGGTCCCCGGCGTTAAGCAGCGGCCGCCCCCCGAGCCGGCGTGGCCCGGGCCCGGCCGTGCCCCCGCTGCGGCCTCCCCTGGCGCTCCCTCCCCGGGGCCTCGTGGCTCGGGACCGGCCCGCGGGGTCCCGCCCGCCCCCTCCGCGGCGTTCCCGGCCCCGGCCCCGGCCCCGCGGGCGCTGCCCGGCCCGTTACGCGCCGCCCGCTGCCGCCCGGCCCTAGCAGCGGCCTCGCCCGGCCGAGCGCCGCTTGCGAAACGGGGCCCGGCGCTTCCTCTTCCCCGGGAGGGGAGGGGGGGGCCGGGGGGGGACCCGCTCGTCCAGCCCCGAAAGCCTCGTTCGGAACCGGGGCTCCCGGGGCTGCGAACGGGAGCGCCGCGGCCCCGTGCCCGGCGGGCGGCAGTGCGGGGCAGGAGAGCCCCGAGCCCCCGGCCGGGGGTCGCGTCCCGGGGCCGTCGTGTCCCGGGCCGCGGCTTTTCTGGGCCGGGCACAAGGCGCCCGTTGTGCCCCGGGCCATGAAATCCCTCACCCCGCGCCCTCGGGGCGTGCAGGGCCGCCCGCCCCCGCCCCCGCCCCGCCGCGCGTTTCCCCTCCCGGCGGCCGGGGACCGAACGCGGGGGGCGAGCCCGGGGCTGGCCCGTCCTGGGCCGGGTGGCCTCGTAACGGGGCCGTGCGCGTCCCCTCGGTGCGTGCCCCGCTGAGGCCGCGGGAAGCGGGCCAGGGATCGATGTTGGAACCGGGAGCGAGGTTCCTCCCTCCAGCCTGTGCCAGGATCCGTCCCGCGGCTCGCAGGCAGGAGCCTGCCCCGGTTAATGATCAGCCGCTGACCTCTCCGGCACACGGAGCAAAGTCCCTTCGCCGCAGCCCAGCGCCCGGCCAGCCCAGGGTGCAGGGAGACCCCCACTGCCCCATGGACCCCGGCCCCAGGCCGCTTCACGGGGGCTTGCGGCTGCTGGGAGCCGAGGTGAAGGCCAGGCGGGGCACCAGGCAGAGGGGTGTCCCCGCTCACGGGCTCCCATCCTCGGCCCTGCTTCTCTGGGTCATGCTCCGCTCGCCCGGGGGAGGTGTAGAGGGCGGCGGTGCTGGGGTCCAACACTTAAGCACCGGGGATCCAATTCTGGGCAGCACCGAGCGCTGCTTCTCCTTTCAGGCCCGTGGCACTTCCCCCAGTGCCAACCGCAGAGTGGTTTTGCTGCTTGAGCCGTGTCTATGCCGGGGGGGGTCCCCAGGACGGGCCCTGCTCCCGCTCTGGGCGTGGGGTTGGTCCTCTTGGGGCTGCCTGTGGACCCGACTGGGTTCTGCGGTGTGGGGCTGAGGTGCTGGCTTGTCGTGCACCCAGCTCTGAGCCCGGCTGTCCCCAGCCCCACACTCGGCTGGCTGGGACCAGCCCTGGGGCCAAACTGTCCCTTCCTGCCCCGGTGGCTGGTGGGAGGGGACATCCTTTCTGGCTGTGTGCTGCTGGGGGATGGGGAAGGTGCCATCTTCATCATCTCCTTTAATTCTTTCTCCCCACAGCATGTTTCAGACCTTGTACAGCTATTTCTGGTGGGAACGGCTCTGGCTTCCGGCAAATCTCACCTGGGCCGACCTGGAGGATCGCGATGGGCGAGTGTATGCCAAAGCCTCTGACCTCTACATCACCATCCCCTTGGCCTTCCTCTTCCTCATCGTCCGGCACCTCTTTGAGACGTGAGTGCTCCCTGCCTGGGTTCCCTGGCCCAGCCGTAGCTGTACCCCTGGGGATGGGCGTGCGGCTGGGGACCTGCTGTGGTGCCTTAGCCGGGGGAGAAGCAGGGCAAACGCCTGGAGGTGGCACCCTGTCCTCAGCCCTGGTGGCGAACGAACCTGGGAGTCCTGAGAGCTGGCGGCAGCACCCTGCAGGCTGGGAGCTCTGTCCACAGGCTGTCGCTAGCCCCCAGCACGGATTTAGGCCCCAGGATCTGCCCTCGGTGGCCCTGCACAAGCGTGGCTTTGTGCATCCTCTGCTGCCCTTATCACGGCACAGTCGGCTGCAGGCCCCAGCATTTAAGGAGCGATTTGTTGGGCAAACAATGGCAAGCTGAGGCTGGGAACAGACGAGGCTTTGTTGGAATGGTAGGAGAAGGGGGCGGATACGGCCGTGCCTCTTTGCGCTGTGCCTGGGAGGGGGGCAGTACCTAGTCCAAAGGTGTTCCCCAGCCCTGGGGTGAGGGAGGGACCCAGGGAATACCCCCTGGTGAAGCCTGCCCTGGAGAGGCTGCCTGTAGCAAGGCCAGACAGCAGTGGGATGGGGAAACTGAGGCATGGAGTAGCTGTGGGTCCCCGGGTGGCTTTGATGGGGCTGCGTCAGCCATGTGTCACAGAAGTGGGGGCACCTTGTGTGCTCCTGCTCCTTCCTCAGGTACGTGGCCACCCCACTGGCTGGGCTGCTGAATGTCAAGGAGAAGATCAGGTTAAAAGCCACCCCCAATGCCGTGCTGGAGAAGTTCTATGCTGCCACCACCAAACACCCCAAGCAGGTGAGGTGTGTGTGCGTGTGTGTGCGTGGTGGTTGGGGCTGAAATGGGCTCTGTGGCTGGGGGAAGGCAAGCGGCTGAGCAGGGGCATTGTGGCGTGATGTTGACATCTCTGCTGCCCTTAGGCTGATGTGGAAATGCTCTCTAAGAAGAGCGGCTGCACAGTGCGGCAGGTGGAACGCTGGTTTCGGCGCCGCCGCAATCAGGACCGGCCCAGCCTGCTCAAGAAGTTCAGGGAGGCCAGGTGAGACCACACGCCCGTCCCCGCAGTCACCGTCACCCTTTGGGCTGGCCACTGGGGACTGCCATGTCCCTGGGGTGCATGGGGCTGTGGGGACCCACTTGGCTGGGAGCTGCCCTGGGAGGGTGGAATATGGGGCCGGTGGGTCCGTCCTTGTCCCTCCCTCGCCCTGGTGCCCGTCTGAGGACCATCTGCTTCCTTTTTCCAGTTGGCGATTCACGTTTTACCTTATTGCTTTCATTGCTGGCATGGCTGTCATAGTGGATGTAAGTACTGGCCTCTCCTGTGCCTGGCCCCATTGGCCCCCAGCCTCCACCTAACACCTCTCTCTCTCTCTCTCTCCTCCCACAGAAGCCCTGGTTCTATGATCTCCGGGAGGTGTGGAAAGGATACCCCATCCAGGTGAGCACCCATCCCCATCCCAGTCCTCGTCCCACAGCCCTTCCTGCCTTCAGGGGCTGCCTGGCTGATCAGAGGCAGGGATCAGGGTGCCCAGGTTGTGGGAGGGTCTCTGGCACCCATGTGGGTCTGCCTGATGCCCACAGAGGGGGAGTGAACCCCTGGCATTGCGCAGAGCACCTCTGGCAGCCATGTGTGTTGGCTGATGCCTGTGGAGGGGAGAATGAACCCCCTGGAATACAGGGAAGATCCCCTGCAACCTGTCCCTTTGTCTTTCAGAGCATGCTGCCCTCCCAGTACTGGTACTACATGATCGAGCTCTCCTTCTACTGGTCCCTGCTCTTCAGCATTGCTTCTGATGTCAAGCGCAAGGTGGGCTGTGGGGCTCTCTGGGGCCAGGCCACTTGCAGGGCTGGCAGATGTGGGGTTGTCTTGGCAGGGCTTTCTCCATGTTAGTAGTGGACATTGGAGACCAGACCAGCTGCCTGGGAGGATCTTGGAGGGGGTCTTGGGGTCAAGAGGCATGTCAGGGAGCTGGGGGTTGGAGCAGGGTCAGTGTAACCGTCCTCCCTCCCCCTTTCCTGGGCGCAGGACTTCAAAGAGCAGATCATCCACCATGTTGCTACCATCATCCTCATCAGCTTCTCCTGGTTTGCCAACTACATCCGCGCAGGAACACTCATCATGGCCCTGCACGACTCTTCTGACTACTTGCTGGAGGTATGTCCCCAACCCCACCACCACATGCATGGCCGTGGCCACCTCCTGTGTCCCCTCCCTGCCGCTCACCCCGTGCTCTTCAGTCTGCCAAGATGTTCAACTATGCTGGCTGGAGGAACACATGCAACAACATCTTCATTGTCTTCGCTGCTGTCTTCATTGTCACCCGCCTGGTTATCCTGCCCTTTTGGTGAGTGTTGGTGCTGGTGAAGGTGTGGGGAAACTGAGGCATGGGATGGGAATACCCACAGGGTGTGGGAGGCCAGTCCCTGCCATAACAGAGCTAATTCTTCTGCCAGGATCATGCACTGCACAGTGGTTTATCCACTGGATCTCTACCCTGCCTTCTTCGGCTACTATTTCTTCAACTTCATGATGGCGGTGCTGCAGTCGCTGCATATCTTCTGGGCCTACCTCATCATCCGCATGGCCCAGAAGTTCATAACTGGAAAGGCAAGACAGGGGTCTGGGGGTGGCTTGCAGCCCTCATGCTGCAGGGAGGTACTGCTGCAGGGGCTGGATCTGGACCTGGCTTGTGCAGCTTGGGACGAAGGGAATGGGTCTGCCCTGGGTTAAAAGGTGGAGGCTGGGGGTTGCATTATTGGATTTGGACCCCAAACCAGGAAGCTGAGCGGCTTCCTAAGTCCTGTTATGTTCTTGTTGGAGAATAATTGGGGTGGAGAGAAAACTGGAGTGGTTGGGATCAGGGAACCTCAGGCACAGCAGGAAAATGTTGCCCTGGCCCTGCTGCTGCTGACCGATCTGCCCACTTCTCCTCTCCCCCCACAGGTGGTGGAAGATGAGAGGAGTGACCGCGAAGAGACAGACAACTCGGAGGAGGAGGAGGAGGTGGCAAAGAATGGGCCCCTGTCCAACGGTCACCCGGTCCTCAACAACAATCACCGCAAAAATGACTGAGCACCCTCGCCCCGTGTCTGCACTGGCAGGGGCGGCTGGGGGCCCTGCCGGAGGCCAAACCCGTGAGATGTCAAATCCCATCACGCCACCCTCACGTAGCACCAGGGGCCCCGTCCCCTTCATCCTCTCCCCTCTCTGGTCCGGCAGAGCAAACTGGGACCCTGGAGAGCCCATCTTGACCTCCAGCTCCCTCCGTCGCCTCCTCCGGAGGGGCTGCAGCTCTGGGGGTGGCAGCGGTCGCTGCTTCTCCGTGTCACACCCACCCTTGATTCCCTTTCTGCCTTTTACCTGCTGCCTTAATCTGCCGTGGTGCCCCAGGGCAGGCAGAGTGCAGACAGCTCCCTCTCCAGCTGCCAGCACCCCTCTGGGAAGGCTCCTTCCCCTCCCTGCAGCCCTGTGGAGTGGCTGTTGCTGGAGAGCCCAGCTCCAGCTGTGCAGAGCTCGAGCCCTGCCCCGCGTTAGTCCCTGGTTTCCGACCATCCCCCTCGCTGGAGGGGAGTGTGTTCTGCAGTTGGCATTTGTGCCTCTTCCCGGTGCGCAACCGGGCCAGCTCTGCCTGCGGGGATGGGTGTGGGCTCTGGGGGAAAGGTTTTTGCCCTGCTGCCAACCCTGTGAGAACAGTTTGGAAAAGCCCCTTCCCTGACCTGTGCCCGGCTTTGTTGCTGGCACCAAGCAAGGGAGGCTCAAGGTGGGGGAGTTGGTGGAGAAGTGGGCACAGACCCTGCTCTGCCACTCTCAGAGCTCTCTGAGGATGGAGCAGATGAAGTAGTCCTGGGCATTTCAGTGGCTGAATTGTTGGACAACACTAGGGAGTGCTCGGGAAGGAAGATGTAGGGTTTAGTCACTACTCGTGTCTTGCAGAGGATTTTAATCCGCTCATTTCTCTTCTGTAAATGGGTTTCAATTGCAGAGTCTGTCCCTCTCTGTGGCCTCTCCTGATCCCTTCCCCAGCTGTAACAGGACAAATTTGTGATTGATTTTTGTTTCTATTTATTTGGAAGATGGAAGGAGCCAGTCCTGGCTCTGCCTCACACATCCATGTGTCTGCTGGGCACAGTGCTGGATGCAGCGAGACCTCCCAGCATGGAGGGGTGGGGGAAAAGGACCATTAACCAACATCAGACCAAAATGCGTTTTGTTGTGTGTTTTTTTTTTTTTTTAAGAAAAAAAAAAAAAGTTAAATATATTAAAAGTTAAAAACTAATAAACTTCGGTAAAAAAAAAAAGCCTGGGAAGCATCTGTGGCTGGAAAGGCAAGCCCAGTCTTGGGGGGGGGGGTGTAGCAATGCTGCACCATTGAGCCCTTCAGCTTTCAGTAGAGCAGTGCTAAAATTGGGCAGAATTTGAGAGTTTTGTTTGTTTTGGGGGGTGGGGGGGGTGTTGTCTTTTTTTTTTTTTCCTGATCTGAAAGTTGTGCCCAGCTTCAGAACCTGCTTGGTGCTTGGGCTGCTGCTGCTTCAGCGGACTGCTGCCCTGCATGGGAGCCCTGGCCCCACAGGGAGCGGAGTGGCTGCCTGCATTGCCCCACCAGGAGCACAAAGCTGCTATTCAGTGGGACTGTAATGCTGGGCATGAGCTCACCGAGGCCCCAGAAAGCTGTTGGTTGCTCCCCCCCCACCCCCAACCCCGTTTATTGGTGGCTGGGGAGTGTGTGTGGGGCACCTGTGGGAGTGCAGCTGCACAGGCTGAGCACTGCCCTCGGGCCAGGTGCCTGAGGACGCAGCGGTGGCTGGAGCCCTGCTCTTAGAGCTGCGGCCCTCTTCCTGCTGCTCCATTGCTTCTCCAGGTGGTTTTGCTCTACAAACTGAATCTGATTTGTAAAATCTGCCACTTTTAGCCAGTGTTTGCTTGACATTCTTGAACCTCGGACACGCCCTTCCCTCCTCCTCCCTACCCCAACCACTAAGAACACCTAAAATTGTACCTCAGTACTTGGAAAAAATACAGCACAGTAGTGGTGTTTGTGCCACATCCAGCAGCCGGCCCTGGCTGGCAGGCAGCTGTCCCGTCCTCCCTGCCTGCCAGCACCAGCCTCACACTGGCTTCTCCTCGTGAAGAAGCTGACGCTGTAGCGAGTGTTGTGCTATAAGGAAAGGAGGGTGAAAACACCTGTAGGAGCTTTTTGACCTCTGCGTGCCCCTGATTATGCACATCTTAACAGGTCTGGGCTCATCTGGTGCTGGCAGGCAGCTGCTGAAGGAAGTAGAAATCCTGCTTTTTGTTCTGCGAGATGTGTCAGTTGGACCAGCATAGTTCACAGCAGTGGTTAGCTGGCAGGACAGTGACAGCAGTAGGGGTGTCCTTGCTGCAGCAGGTTAATTTTTTCACCCCTGTTCTGCTATCACAGCAAACCTTGGCATTACTTTCACCTCATGACACAGACCGAAGTGGCCAAAAAGTCGGGGTGAAGTTGAGCAAGTTTTTTCAGTAGAAAAACACACTTTATTGCTTTTTAACAATAAAACAATTTTTTTTTTTTTTTTTACAAGAGCTAGGAGCTGAGGAGAGATGCTTTTTTCCACCCAAATTCACTTGCATTGCTATACCCCCCAGACTGGTCCATTCTTACATGGCTTAGCCTCACCATTGTCACTTCCCTCCCAGTCCGGACCCAAGGCTGCATGGACAGCAACAGCTCCATCCCAATGCTGAAGTGCTTCTCTCGAGTATCTACAAAGCATTTCCTGCTGGAAACACTTGACTAGCAGCACCATCAGCATAGGCTGGAGCTGCCTGGAGGTTTCTGTCTTAAATTCAGTAGAGAGCTAGAAGAGAGCAGTAACAGCTGCTTGTGACAGCTAAGGACCTCCATCAGCTGTCCTACATCAGAGCTCAGCAAATGCCCTTTTCTATGGTGTTGAGACAAATCAGACTGGTGTAGGGCTAATGTAGCCCATGGGACACAGTGGAGCCAAAGCTCCCAGCATCAGGTAGCTGGCTGGGGTGTTACCCCCTACTGCAGCCACTCCAGGTGCATTACACCAGGCTCTGGTCCGTGTTCAGCTGATGACCCAATTTTCAAATGAACAGGAGAACTCATAGCCGTGGTACTCAGCTTTGTAACAGTCACCAGTAAACAACCACCACCCTTCTCTGCTCAGAAGAAACAGTACTTTATCCTCACAAAGGGAAAGCTAGGACCAGGCCAGCAGTCAACAGGGATCCAGAGCACTTGGGGGGCACCAGTGGGCTCAGAGCAGCCGCCCACGGCACTCAATAGCCCCGCAGCAGCACAGCAGCTCTTTGCCTTCTACGCTGCCCACTTCATAGTTGTAGTCCCATGTCAGCTCTGTGCCAGCTCGTATCCTCCTGGAAAGAATCAACAAAAGTAAGTGCACAACGAGGACATGCTGGGAGAATAGGCTGTTCCAAACAGGAGAATCTCCTGCTAGCAGAGAGCAAAGCTTACATACAGCTGCTCTGGCCAGGGCAGTGCAGTCCAGCTTTCCCCAGGGCAAGAGTGAAGCAGCCAGCAGAGCTGCATTTGGCTCCAGAGTGAACAAGGGACAAAGTTCCCTGATGAATCACTCCCATGGGGCTTCACCAAGGGGAGATCATGCTTGTGGTGCCAGAGAGGAGCACAGCAGGGATTTACCCCTGCCCGGTGCTGCCTGTGAGGTGGCGGCTCATCCTTCTGCTGCTGGTGACTCAAACACCCCAGGCAGCCGACTACTCCATGCTCATCTCTCCCCCTTGGAAATGCCCCAAACTGATGCAAACTGCAGCAGAATCTATCACAGGAAGAGAGGTCCTCACCCAACTCATCTCCAAGCCCATTCTCCCTGCTCAGGCTGGTATGAAACCAGTGCGGTGGTTACCAGGACGAAGCAGCCCACACTGGTCACGCAGCCCCAGCCAAGGGGCTGGATTCAACCAAGGCCCACAAATTGTCAGTGGGCACAGTCCACCCGCCCTTCCCCAAGCGCTCTGACTTACTTGCTAGCAAAGAAGGCGACCCAGGGGAAGCGGAGGTCATGTGTATCCACAAAAACATTCTGCACGAAGAGGTTTGGGCTGCAGCTATGCTGCAAAGGGACCAGAGACAAGCACTAAGCAAGTTCCTGTGTCAGGAGGGATGCTGACCAGCCAGTAATAAATATAACCCTTTATAAACAAGCAGCATTCCTGATTTGACTGCTGTGTTCAGTGAAATCCTGATGAGACAGGGCACACTCCTTCCCCTGCCTGCATGACTAGTGTTGAGTCATTAGATCCAAGTAGGCAAAGGTAATGGTCATTGGAAGGACTGACTTGGCCATCCCACTTACCACACGTCATGGGGCTGGAACAGCCTCCCCTATTTCACTCTGGGGGTGGGGAATCATCCTGCTAGCCGAGCTCTTTTCCCTTTTTGTTTGTGTTTATCTACTCCTGGGGAGGAAGAGGCCCACTAAAAGCACAGGTTACCTCAGATCTGTCCCTTTCTCTTCTCAGATGCTAAGGGTACTAAGAAAACCAGAGACATTCCCTCTTCATGCCCTATTTTCAGGGCTTCCATTGCCACCTTGAAGCAAGGGGCAAACAGGTTTGTCTGCTATCCAGGAAAGGAGTGAAACCACTGTACTGGAGCAGCAGGGTTAGTTTCACCCCAAATACATCCAAAATCTTGCCCAAATCAGCAACAATCACCCACTTGTACCCTTCGAGGAGGGGCTGGGGTGGCCAGGAGGTGGCTCAGCTCCTAACCAGCATCATACCACACAGCAACAACCCAACACAACAGAGACAGGCAGGGACAACAAACCAAGGTTTAGGGTGCTTATCCAAGGTCAGATTAGTTCAAATCACACTCAAGCAGTGCTCCCACAGAGCTGCTGAGGGCTGTGACTCACATTCAGGTAACGGCCCAGGTTCCCCTCCAGTTTGGCATCGATGATATAACAAGACTCCTCTCCATCGTAGAACTGGCGTGTGGTTCTGCGGACAGGTACACTCTCACCCTTGTCGGCCGCTGCCATGTTGGTTGACTTGATGGCAATCCCATGAGTAGATTTCAGGGCAAAACCTCGGGTGGATTTCACTGCCACCTGCCTCTTAACAGGACCTGCCACAACATAGGAGCAATGGCTGCCACTTCCTCTCGTCATCTCTCAGAAGAGGAACCCCACAGTAGTGTTGCCAACCCAAGGTGCTCTGCTCTCACAGAAGGGTGATAAGCCTCTTCGAGATGCAGCTCAAATCTAAAGCACCACCTTGAAATGGCTCCTGGAAACCTCCCAGCCCTCCACCCAACCCAGAAGAGATGGGACACCCACCATAAAAAGCATCACACAGTTGCTTTCTCTTATATATTCACTATTATGTAGAACTTGAAGACTGGCTTTTGCAGAGTTTTAGCACAAGCAGAGCACTGGGAAGCTTCCAGCCTTGGCTGTAACACTTAGCTCAGAGACGTTTGGAGCAGGACATGAAAAACAGCTGCTATGCCCTGTCACTGGGGGCAGCAACTATCAACCCTTCCTGGCAGTTTCTGGCCAGTATTTCTTGCTACACCTCTCATTTCTCAGTGTTCCTCACCCAGTGCGGTGCAACTATCCTCACCTGAGCCAGAGGGGGTTTTTTTGTCATCCCCTTCTTCTTCCTCAGAGCCCGACGAAATGGTCTGGATGTCATCGCTGTCATTGGTGGTGCCCTGGGCCTGCCCTGCCACTGTCTGCCCATTCTCCCCCTCGCTGTCTGTGCTGCTTGACAGGGTCAGCACATCCTGCAAAAAGGCATTAGCATCTTGTGAGTGTAGCCTGGGTAGGGGAGAGCATTGGTCCAATGCTTTTCAAGCGACATTCAAGGCTCCTTTTTCCCCAAATAGTATTTTACTCTTTTACTCCATACTCTAGGAAACCCTTTTGCAAACACGTGGACACTGAACCACAAGGGGACAGAAACCCCACCTCACAGGCCAATCTGCAGTGGGGCTACAGGAGGCTGCTTACTCCTGTGGCACCAATGCAGAGATGAGTCCTCTTTGGCCCATCAGGTATTCTGGGTTTTTGCAGGGAAGGGAGAATAACCCCCAAAACAAAGGCCAGTGATGGCTATCTCCCCAACAGATGGCTTCCTAGCCCCAGCTCTGCAGAGGAATAGATCCCCGGGGTGCTGGACATGCAAACCAAGGTGCTACATCCCATTCTAACATGAAGACCAAACACAAACTCTCCCAATTTTGGGGCTTTCAAAACCAAGAGAGATCCACACTGTCTGAATTCTCCAAGAATCTCCAAAAGTCAGAATTCTCCAAGTAAATCACAGGTAGGAACCAAAGGCACTGCTCTGGTACTCAGCTGGGAACAAAAGCAGCATATACAAAACCCAACAGTTCAAGGTTTTCACCAAATCAGTTTGGGGCTATAAGGCAGAACCAGGCTCACCCCTTGTAGCCCATGTCTGAAGCTTGAAGGGTCAGTGCTTACTTCTGTGGTGGGCTGCAGGGGGACAGAGTGTCGTCTGCTCTGCAGCAGGGCTGTTTTGCTTGTCGGCCTCCGGATTCCTTCTAGTTTGGGAGGGCTCGGGTTGTAGCCATACATCCTTCCCAGGTCGCTTAGCCTATGGAGGTGAGGAGAAGAGCACGTCATACTTCTATCTCCACCAGGTCTGTCTGCATGCCAGATAGAGATCCAGCAGCTGAAAAAAGCAGATCTGGGAGAGACCATTATCTCCAAGCATTTAATTTGCCAGCACACACCAGGGCACAGCCCAGGCCCTCCCAGCCTCTCAGCTCCCTCCGGCAATGGCGGTAACAGAGTTGAATGAATTGCTGCAATGCTAGGGTTCTGACGGAAATTTGGAAATAAAAAGCAGGAAAATATGATTTAAGAAACCTTACCCAGGAAATTTGCTTGAATCTTCATGTTCCTGCACAAAAGACAAACACAGAAGATTAAGATTTCTCCTTTTTGGAGCATTCTTCAACCCTTTTGTGGATATGCTTGCAAAATATCAGCCTGGGTGTCCCTATTGCTCAGAGTGACACCCAGTCCTTGGGGTGCTCCAGAAGGGCCAAGTTATGATTGCAGGTCCCCCACCTTTAACACCCCATTGGTGGGGCTCTGAGTCCCCTTCTCCAGAGCAAGAGGATGGACAGAGACCACCTCCGTCTCCACACTGTCCCCAGCCCTGACTGAGCTCACTCCACACCAGCTCAGGCAGCCAGGCAGGGGCTGTGGTGGCTCCCTTTCTCAGGGCTGCACACCCTCTGCATAGGAACCCAGCACCCTGGGGCAGGAGCGGTGCTGAGCTGGGGCAAGCTCAGCCCAGCTCATGCTGAGTCATTTGTTCACAGCCTCTGCGCCACCACATGCCCAAGGAAGGGAAAGGGCACCTCCACGTCCCCCGCGGTGGCAAAAGCCAAGTAAATAGGGCAAGGGGACACACATCCAACAGCACCACAGTCAACCTAGTTGTGCTGAAAACCCATTCAAGCAAGAGCACAGCTAAGGCACATCTGTGTCTTAAGTTTCTACATCTATGCCTGCAAAGCAGGCTGCAATACACATATCCCAGTTCCACAAACCTTCCTTACATCTTTCTTCAGTGCCTTTGACTCTCCATCCACATCGCCCAGGGCAGGAGCAGATGCTTTCTCTCTCTCAACAGGGAGATCTGTTTTGCAGGCCTTGGCTTCACCACCTTCACTCATCCTGAAGGAGGAGGCACTGTCATGGTCCTGGAAGCCATCGGACATGCTGTTGGAGCTTAGCCATGAGGCTACTTTGTTTTTGGAGGTCTCTTCTGACACTGGCAGCTTACAGGAGGCAGCTACTGCCATCTCATCGTGGCTGATTTGCCGGGTGAGCCCCGAATCCTTGGAGGCTGTCTCCGACAGCCCGTTCTCTTTCTGGCCACGGGTCTGCCGTCGTGTCGCATAGCTGCGCCATACTGAGCTGGTGCTGAAGTCCTCATCCTTGCAGAAGTTGTCATCAGAGCTGTCCTCATTGGACTCCTCCTGCTCCTCAGTGCCTGTGTTTTCCTCCTCTTCTTCCTTGAGGTCGACTCCACTGCTGTCAGATGAGCATTTTGCATCACTCTCGTAGCCCTCCTTGAAGTTCTCCACACTCTCAATGTGATCCAGGTTTGCAAAATATTCATCACCCATCTCTAATCCCTCTTTGTCAGCAAAATCATCCGTGAGAATTTTCCCTGGCAGTGGTAAATAAAAAGCAAACTGAGTTTTCCACAGATTATATTCCTACCCCACCCATTTTGTCCTCTCCAAGGCCTCAGTGATGCACACACAGGACTGACAGCACCTTATTCCAAAGCTGGGCTGGGAAAGGACAACATATTATCCTAATACCTGAGGTAATAAAAATTTGAAGCACATGCCTGACCTGAAGTGGACCCTTGTTAACACACAGGCTTCCAGCAATGAAATCTCTGAACAGCAATTCAAACATGGTGACTGCCTTCTTCTCTGAAGGCTTTGGGCTGGAGGTGAGGGTGTAGCACAGAAACAATATTAAGGGCAAGAAAACAAAACACAGGAAATCAGGCAATACACATGGTTAGTTTCTTTTCAGAGTTAATGCAACCATGCTGTGCAACTTCTGCATTTTATTGGTTTGTGCCCATGTCTCAGGGACTGGTTCAATGTAAACAGGAAGGAGGTATATGTTGATTCACCCTCAGTGCACAGAGCCAGCTCTGGGAATCTGATCACTTCTCTTGACACTGGTGCTGCAGCCATAGCAGCATTTTGTTTCAGAGTTGGGCAAGGCAAGGGCATCAAAGTGCTGCAAATTCAGCACCTAAGTTTTTACCTTCCTGTTTCTTTAACAAGCACAGGAAGAGCTTCACACCCATTCTAATGGGTTTTGCATTTTGAGATAAACAAAGCATACATCTCAGGCCTGACACAAGCCGGACGCAACCAGATCTTTTCGGTATTTATTTTTTCCCTCCTGTTAAGCAACACAAACTAGTTCTGTATCTGCATACATATGACCACCTGGAAGAACACTGGCTCAACAAAGGCTTTTCATTCACAGCAGCTGTTTCAAACCTAAGAGGTTTCTAACTCCTTGTTCAGTGGGGTGAGATCCTACCTGCATAGATGCAGACAAAAGAGCCTTTAGCAATATCATCAAGGCAGCGAATGCCCCAGCCTTTGTTCTGAGTCTTGAATAACTGTAGCCGGACTTGGAGCCCATGTTGGACCAAGCGATTGGTGCACATGTTAACGTTGCACTTGCATCTCTTGTTACACTCATAAACCCTGAAAGAAAGGAGAACAGTGAAACATCTCTCTGGGACCTTAATCACCCTCCCTGAGAAAGACGTATCCCAAAGATTTGATGTTGTGCCAGGAACGATGCAAAGGGACCCGCGACAGCAGTGACATAAAGCTCAGCAGAGCAGGGAGACTGTGAGGCTGTAATTGCCAGATACCACAGCAATGCGTAGAAACCCTAGGCCACACATTAACAGACGAATCAAGAACAGAGAGGCAGGTTTTCAGTATCTGCACTCAGCTTCAGGAAATACTGCCTCTTGATAGCATCAGAGGCCAGGTTTCTGGGGCTGGTGTTTGTGAGAAGAGATGGCACAGCTCTACTCACCCTGTTGGGAGGCATTCTTCCAGCCTTTTGTGCTGGTATCCTGAATTGGGGTTGATCTGCCCGCCTGGAGTGCAGCCAGTTGCTTGGACTGTCAGCTGGTGACAAGCACATTTTGATCTAGAGACAGACACAAAAACCCACCCAGGCCCCAGAGGTTAGTTTTACACACTGGTTTTGCAGGAATTAAAAAAAAAAAAAAAAAGCTGCATCTTTCTGCATGTATATATGCACCCAAGACTTGATCAGGAGTAAAACCTGTGGCCCACCAGGGCTGCATGGGCTTAAAGTCCACTGCAGGTCCACCTTGGACAGCCCCTGGGGAAAAACTGCTCAGCACAACTTTAGAACAGCAGAATCAAATGCTGTATCACACAGCTGAGATCAGAAGCATAAATACTGTAAAAGAAAAAGACTACACAAAGGGCATATTGAGAGCTCAGCTTTAGCACAATGCTAAGGTTAATTGAGAGGCTGAAGACATCAATCTATCTGAAGGTCTCATCAAATGCTGCAGTTTGTTCAGCTGAGCCAGGAAAGGGTTGTTATCGGGGCAGGCAGCACAGTCCAGGTGCTGACCCCCACCCACCAGGCCCAGCAGCAAACAAGGAGTCACCTACTTGTCTCTGCAGCCGTCTTTGCAGTCACAGCCCACGAGGAACTCCCAGCTGGTGTTGATGTACACCCCCTTGCCTGGGATGCGCTCTTTGCTGTAGGCCACCTGTGGTGGCGGGGTGTTATCAATCTCATTGACACAAGACAGGGGCACATCCTCCCTGCCCTTAGTAATGTCTGCAATGTAGTAGTAGGGTTTGTAGGGCTGGAACTTGCGATCTACCAGCACATATGGGTCCAAGCAGAACATCTCCAGGAAAAGAAAGTCACAGTCTGTCTCAAAAAGGTAGCGCTCGATCTCCTGCATGGTTCGCAGGCACAGCCCGCACGGTGTCTTGTAGATGACGTGGAAGCCCATCTTGCGGTTAACCCGTCTGCGGGCCGTCATCCGTCGGAAGTCGTAGAGCAGGGGGATGAGCAGGGGGTTCTTGCTGCGGTACTGATCGCTGCGGATGGGACGGACGCGGGACAGGCAGGTGTAGCTGCAGACATGCGGCAGGTAGAAGAGCTTCTCCAGCGGGGCTCGGTAAGAGGGCTCGTTGGGCACACGGTCCATCATGCCATGGAAGGTCTGTGCTGTGCCAGTGCCTGCCTGGCCACTTGAGAACCTGTTACATTAAAAGGAACAAGCTGAATAACTGCAGCTTAAGGAAGAGCGGTGCTTGCTCCTAAATCTGGAAATGGATTTTAGACACTTAATTCCTAACAAAGCAGCTGCTAGTTACGCACTGGGACACCTCACTGGCTTTCCTACTGAGCTCAATCAGACACAAGCTCCAGCATTCCCTTATAGTAAGGCAGCACATGTCCCAAAGGGATGGTTACCAGCCACAGTGAACACACACACACACACACAAAATATCAGAACTAAGGAAGCAGAAACAAGCCAGCTGTGATCTCAGAACAAGGATCAATGGCTTCTGTACTGTGACAAAGCCACCACTGTGGAAAAGCCACCTGCAGATATAGATTAATAACAGCTCCACGCTCAAGCCCCAGAAAGCTTGTGGAAACAGGAGTCATTCAAAAACAAGCATGTCAAATCCTATGGCCAGGGCCCTGCGGGGGTAATTGCTGGTCAGTACTGATAACAGACCCTCCAAGCTCAAGTCCATAACAAAATGTACCAAATGGTTGTCTGGGAGGGAAAATACGGTAAGATGACAACAAATGCTCAAGACCAGACAAGCTGGCAAAGGTGTCAGTCCATACCAAAAGACCTGCACTAAAATAAACAAGCTCCAAATGTGTATTGGCACCCCTAAACTCTCAGAAGGACCTAGCGATTCTGCTGCACGTGTACCAAGTGTGAACAAGCTTTGTTTACCGATGTTGCTGGGATGCACCGGTCCTTCCAGCAGGAGGTGTTTCACTTAGAACAGGTGAAGAAGGTGAAGACTGCCCAGAGCCCACAGAGCCAGGACGGAAGGAAGTACTTTTCTTGGCCACTTGCTTTCTCGACTGGGCCAGCTGACTGTCAGAGCATCTGCACAAGGGAAGAAGGGAGGTGATTTACAAGGTGCATATGTTCATACAACCGGTAGGATTCAGACAGGCAGGAGCAGCCAAAATAACCCTCACCCACTGATGTTAACAGTGCCCAGCCAAAAGAAACTGAACAGGTTCTTCCTAACGACGGTGGAAATTAGCTCACTTCCGATTCCATGTGCTGTTTGCAGTCCCACAATAATTCCAACCAGATGTCAGAATTCAGCCACTTCTAAAAGTGAGTTCTGCTGTAAAGCTATTTATTTGAAAGTGAGGCAATGAGGGTGAGAGGGAATGTAACAAGCAAGGCCTTCACTTCAGGAAGCTGGACAAACCAGTGCATGAAGAAACCCCCTGCAACAGCAGAAATTACTTTACAGAGGCTCAGTCAGTGCTACAGTACTGAGCAGTGGGAGGAACAAGAAGTACAGAAGGCTCTTTTGTCCCTAACAAGCACTGAGATAAGAATGTACGAGGGAATGTAACAGTATCACTGACAAAAGGGCTATGAGGGGCTCCCAAACACCTCTGCAGCCCAATACACAGTATCAGGACAGCGGGAGTGACCTGGAAGACAGCCCTCACACTCAGAGAAAACAACAATGGAAGTTTTCAGTCCATTTATACTGATAAAACAAAAGCCACCCCAAGCAAGGCACTAGTTTTTCCACAGGTAGAAAAATGTAGTTATGTTATCAGGGCATAAAACAAAGAGACAGTAGGAGCAGGAAGGGGTGACAACTTCAGCAAATATCTGCCTTACAAGCAAGGTGTTAAACACACATTTAGAAATTTAAGAGCAATAGAAAGATGCTTCTGTCAACTGACTTTAGACAGCCAGAAATGGCTGACACTGGCAGCTCCCTGGCACTGTGAAAGAGCCTGAAAAGAGAGGGAAGAGAACCAGGCCTTCCTCAGAGTAAAGAAAACACTGGAGCAAAGAAATCAATCTCTCACTTTTAATAACCTAAAAGCAATGTTTAATTAACCCAAAAGTATCCCTCAAGACAGTAGTATGCTGCCTTCAGTCAGTGGTGCAAAAAAAACAAAACAAAAAACCAAACAGTTGTCTTTGAAATAGTTCAATACTTAGTGGCAGGGTGGGGAGACGGCTGTAGTGTCTGCTTGTATTAAATCTGAAAACAAGATCCTAAAGTCAAAGCCACTGTGGGGAGAGAAAAAAAGTGTTTCTTGTAACCACTGCAAGGACTGTTAAATGGAAAATGAGATTTGTCAGTCAGCAAGACTGCAGGATGGCAGATCCCAGCAGTGCAACTTTATCGTCTTCCTGTTGTGCTTTTGCACATCCTTCCTACACCCTCGACAGGGTGCCTTAGTGTTGGGGTGCCAGGACAGCTCTTCTTCCGTTCACAGGTGGAGCCCTAGACTGAAGGTCCAAGAGCCAGCATTGCATTCCTCATGCTGGAGCAGACCTCCTTTGGCTCTGGGCCTCTCTTCTTGGTTATGCAAGAGATGAAGAACAGGACTGTGGTTTCAATTCTGAAGTCTCAGGTCAGAACAGAACAGGAGGAGCATTTCCTAGTTAGTCCCCACATCCAGGGGCAGAATGAGTCATATTGCACTGGTATTGGGAGAGGAATCCAATTCTGAGAATGGAGGCTGGGGGCAGACAGGGTTTCTGACACGCTGCTACACCTAAAGAGCATCTGGCGAGTAAAAGTTCACTTGCTGCACAGGTTCCTTACAGCTGGGGCATCTCCTTTCTCCCTTTTGCCCATGTAGCAAGGCACAGTCACAGCAGAAAACATGCTGGCACGGAGCCAGGCGTCCATAAATTCGGATGGGAAATCCACATTGGTGACAAAAATGAACTGGGACAGTATCTCTCTCCCCTACAAAGTCCCAGAGCACATGCTCAGGTACCCTGGTGTTCTCAGACATGCTCCCTTCATCACAAGGTTGAGTTCCTCCTTCATCCAGGCCTCCTTCAGCACAAACCCGCACCTCTGAGAACATCCCACTTGGGCCCCTGGTGGGAGGAGGCATGTGTGTGACTTGGCCGTAGCTTAGTTTTATCTGGTTTGGTTCACGACCACCAAGACCAACCACTGATCCTGAGTTCTCAGTGCCTTGTAAGTCATTGAGGTCTGTGAGCAGGTCAGTCCAAGTGGAGGAATGCAAGGCAGCCGGAGACCAGTGCCTGGACGTGACACGAGGGAGCAATTCAGATTTTCAGAAGAGAAGCAGCAAATGTTCTAACTTGGAAATACGTTAAGTGCGAAGCTTTAGCCCTGGGTAAGAACAAGGCATTTGGCTCAGGGGGTGCTGGGCTGTCAGCCCTCCCACCCCCGGTTAGTCATCCAGCAGCCTTTATCTATGGTTTTCCCCAGAAGCACAACTAAAAACAGTTTGTATAACCAGGAAATAAGTCTAGCCATGGAGGAAACCTGCACCTGAGGATTCCTCTACACAGAAAGCATGGTGCCTGAAAGAGCTGAGCACAGGACACAAAACAAAAAGGAGGTAGTGGCGGAAGCAGACAACTGACTCAAGTACTTACTCCATCTCAGCAAGCTGTGGAGAAATGGACCGTGCAGCCAGCGAAGCTGCTTGCATTTGCTCTAGAGGTTTGTACTGAGTACCAGCTCCAGTTAAATCTTGTGTATATTGTACTACAGGCCCTTTGCTCCGGACAGCACCTAGTGGGGAAGAAGAAAAAGCAAAATATCAACAAGGAAAGTCTCTGCATCAAACAAAGTTTGTTGCACTAGTCACAAAACATTGACTTAGTTCATGAAGGCAACCAAGACATAAGCATTTACAATTAACAATGGGCAACTGGCTGATCTCTGAGTCACAGCCAGTCACCACAAACAGATTCTGGCCACTTCACACAACTGTGGTCTGCTTTTGCTACATCCTTATGCCGGTAGATAAAGCCCTTTGTAGATCTCACACTCCAGGAGTTCTACTAAAAAAAAAAGAAGCAAAACAAGAAAATGCACAAAAATGCCCACAATGCATTTGTTCAAATTCCAGGATACACATTAAACATACCGACATTGGGACGAGTTCTTGCTTGTCCACTTTGCTTCTTTTCCTGGGTAGAGGCTGTGGAAGTTTTCATGCTAAACATGGGCTCGAGGCGTGTGGAACCCCGGTAAATCCACTCACAGCGTTTGTCATCCTGCAAAAAGGAGAAGGCAGCACCACTCACAACACAGCAAGAGCTTCCTAGATGAAGGATATAAACCCAGGAAACAGCAGTGATGCTTTTAAAGTCAGCAGGACTGAATTGAGGAGACAAAGTATCAAACTGAAGGATCATGAAAGACCATATAGCCAAGGCAGTAAATACTTCATCATGTCCAGGGGAACACTGACTACAGACCCACTTTTGCCTCCAGTCTAGAAAGAGGCCCACTACCAAGACCTCAAACATCACATGCAGCTCTCTTCTCAGTCCAACAACTGATCAGCAAGGCACTGCTGGAGAAACCAGACTACCCCAGGTGATATGTGAACTCCTCTGCATGAAAAGGAATCTGTTCTAGGACAGTGATGGTAAAGTCTGAAAATGCACATCTTTCTCAGCACCAGTGGCTACGCAGTTATTTCAGCAAAAAGGGACCCAAGCAGGCACAGAAAAGTAAGTCTCTCTTTCTGCAATTTGTGGAACTTGAGCAAGCAGAATGTTGCAGATTCTGTTTCTCTCCTGCTTCTCAAACCAGCACTTGGACAGAACACATTGCTAGGAGCTTACATCAAGAAAGGACCAGGACAGAACATGTGCGGATGTTTCGTTTCTTATTCATCTGTTAATTGCAGTTTGCTCTTAAAGTTTTATGTGCAAAATACTTTAAAGAGCTTTTGAAGTTTTCATCATCTAATTTAAGTCTCACCTTCACATCTATACAGTAGAAGTTCGCAGAGCAAGCAAAACACCTGCTTGGTCCAAAACTGTCTGACATTAGCAATGAATCTGGATTTGATCAGACCCCTCACTCAAATCTAAGCCCATCTTCCCCTTCTAACAGTAGAGGGGAAATTGCCATACCAGGAAAAGGATTTTGACCAGGCTGCCATCCACTTCTTCCACTCTGGATTTCCACCAGGTCCCTTCCCATTCTGTTTTGATCAGCTGGCCATTCTTCAGCAGCACCATGGGACGGTTGGGGTAGGCTGTGATGTATTCCTCAATGAAATCACGACAAGAAACATCTTCTATGTCTTCCCAAGTCTTTTTAACTGTTCAGAAAGGGATGGACAGGAGAAAATGAAGCTGATGAAAGACTTTTACAAAGAGAATCTTTGACTCTTTTTCAGTGAGATCCCAGATCGATGTTTATGTAAGAACAATCAAGCAGCAATCTTGGTGGTAGGGCATGTAGCCATGTTAAGGCATGTAGAGAGCAAGGAGCGCACTCACTGTGCGGGTAAGAAACCGTTATTTTCTCCCGCTTCATACGCAAAGCAAATCTCCACAGGCACAGCACTGGAAGGTGACATGCATAACCTCTACTTTTGAGCGAGGCTCCTTCATATGCCCAAAAGCCCTCCATAAAATGTAAGTGTTAGGACATAGGAGAGGCAGAGATCACTCACGTGGCCTGCAGATTGGGTACAGCTCCCACTCCTTGACATATGAAGCATAGCCATCATCAAAGAAGATCAGGAACCTAGAAAGAAGCAAAGAGAATGTGTGTTACAAGTTGGAAATTAGAAATGCAACTAAATAAAATGCAGCCACACATCATATAATGGAAGCAGAGAAACCCTCCTCTTTCTTCTACCAGTCACAAAGGCCCTCAAATAGGCATGACAGATGTAGACAGAAAAAAAATGATCATTTCTGCCAGAAGCTCATGAGCTTCCCAGTACTGCCACTCCCACTGTTTCCAGACAGCCCAGAGCTATGCCTGTGCTCCCAAAGACAACAAAAAGAGAAGCTGCCCAAAGGCTTCCCAGCAGCATAGCACAGCCAGGCCCTCTTCCCTCAACTCCAGACTCCCTCTGTGCCTCAGCCACAGGGAGGGAAAAGAGGGTTTAATGGCTCTTAATTTCTGCAAGCAAAGATATTTTTGGAGTCTCTGGGACAGAGCAGCACATGAGGCTGCACGCCATGACTCAAAGAGCACCACAGGGAGAGAGCTGGGGGACACTGCCAGGGCTCCACCTGCAGACAGGAGATGAGCATGGAAGAGGTCTCAGTGCCTACAGGGGACCGGGAGCTCCCAGGGTTATGCCCACAAGGCTGACAGGGCACCAACTCAGTACTGCATGCCTCCAGACAACAGTGTCAGAATACAGAGCCTGGTCAAGGCTGCATTACAAGAGATCAGTATTACAGCTAGTCTAGCCAGGAGGAGTAAATTTGCAGTATGACTAATAAATGCAATTCATTTTCAGTTATTAAACACTTATCAGATAGGACTTTACACAATTAGGCATTTATGGCAGAGCCACATTTGAACCAGGCAGGGTGATTATACCCTTTATGAATCTTCTTAGAAAGACCACAAGCCAAAACCACATCGAAGAAGCCCTGCCCTTTATTTATATGCAGCTGAAGAGACTGCTTTAAACATGCTGTTTCTTCTCCTCAAGTGTTTTGGCAGCATTGCTGGCAACAAACACTTCTAGGACTCATATTTGCTAACGCCATATTATATGCCTCGAGCAGTGCAGAGTTACCTTTGTGTGATAATTTGAATGAACTACCAAATATAATTTCTGACTCAGGGACACAAGTGATAGAAGAGGAACTCCACCCAAAGCTTATAGATAAGAAAAGCAGAAGAAAAAACATTGAGAACTAAGTCCCTGGAAAGGCCAGAAAAGAACGTAGCTTCTACAACAGAAAATTCCCTTCTAATTAGAAAAAAAGGGGGGAGGGAGGGGGGAAGAGGAAAAAAGAGAGGGTGCAGGACTGTGGAGGAGAATTAATACCTGTCTTTATTCTTCACGTTTGGGGTTTCAGCCACAATGCCAGCGTACAGCCACACCTGATTCCCATCTTTGTATTTTGCCACAACCCTGCTCCCAACATAGTGTTTCTCCGGGGAGGGATGATAGTCATAAGCAATATGATTGCCAGAAAGCAAACTCTTCCCTTTGTTGTCAAATTTTACTTTGTACTTCTTACCAGCACCTGAAAGACATTTCAACAGGGCAAGCTCAATAGAAGCTATGTGATTTCACACATGAAGTCTAGTACCATACACCACTCTGACCACACTCAGAACGTTTTTGAAAGCCTCTCACAAATGAATTTGGATGGCGGAAGGTCATTATGGTGACGTGTCACCTTCACATTGTATTAGTGTCCAGTGCTTTTCACTGGATCTTCTTTCAAGTGACATTAGGTGCTCTGACACATAGGGAACTGCTCAAAGTAATTAGCAAACCAAAGCTTAGTGAAAGCCAGAAGCACCAAGACATCAGCAAGCACAGGACATACCGACAGGCTGGATGGCAATCAGAGTTCCTTTGTGCCATGTTTTGGTTCTCTTCTTGCCCAGGATCCTCATGCCAATGTTCAGATCACCATCATTGCTGAGATCACTCCCGGCTGCAGCAGGTCCAACAGACTGGAGAGGGGCAGGAGTTTGCTGAGGGGTCTGCACATCTACCCAAAGAACAATCAGAAGTAAGCCAGAAACTGCCCAAGGACTCCTTGTCTTACACATGCAATGGAAGAGTGTCTGTGAGACCTGAGACAGGAAGCACCCCTGTTTCTAGTAATTTTAAGTGCCTCTGGATGGAGTAATCAACAAGTGAGGGTTAAGTAGCACTAAAAAGCTCTTGTGTTACGGGAACACTATCATTTGTATTTGGGTTGGAAAGGGCATAAAGAAACAAAACAGAAATTTGCAATCAGAATATCCTAATTGGCCTTTCCATCGGGGAAACAGAAAAGAAAGAAATCGAACTTTCCTTTTTCAGAAAGAAAACAAACAGGCCCAAGATTCAGACAGGCCCAAGGGTAGGGCACATGCAGGTGTCAGCCAGTATCTGTCAGCTCCAGGAAGCTCTCACACACTGACCTTTTAGTGCATCCTGGGCATTTGTTTTCTTGTTCACAGCATCCATAAATTTCTGAACATCCTGCGCAGATTTCCTCATTGCAGCCATGGCTTCACGCAGCTGAAGAGAGGGAAAGATAAAGAGAATAAGAAAAAGCATGCAACTTTTCTTTCCCCACCAAATACAACGATGTCCTAAGTGCTCCAGCAAAACTCAACTACAGAAGTACACCATAGTCAAGTCTTTGCCAACTCACCAGAGTCTGATCCTTTACAATTTTGGGATTAGTATCACCTGTGTTTAGAGAGAAAAGAAGTAGTTTAAAACACCTTGGGGATAAAGAATCCATCCTACAAAGTCACTGAAAGAAAAGGGAACAGAGAAAGGCAACCGTTCAAAAGCTGCCTCTGTCCTTGGCAGGAGATCCACTCAAGTAAGACACTTACTAAGTCATCAAGTGAGCCTTTCTAGATGCATGACATGCTGCACTTGCACCTTCTCCGCAGCAGAGGCAGCATTTGATGGGGACAATAACCAGGTAAGTGGAAAAAAGGAAGGTCCCAGCTTGGCACCTGAACAAATCCAAACTCCAGGAACCATGGAACAGTTACAGGGGCCTTGGCAGACCATGCAAGTGGTAGCGTTCTTCACACAAACTAAAGGCATTTACCATTCCACCTTCTGCTTCAGGACCACTGTGGTTTATGGCCAGCTTTATGGCACCATTATTCCTCTCATTCCCCCCCTGCTCCAAGACATGCTCATATCTCCACCCCTTCCTTATCACCAAGTGGCACAATGAGATACTGAACTGTTCTTCCAGCCCAAATCGATACTCATGACATCATCATCATCCTCATCGGGGATCTCAATCACTTCTGTAGGTTTGGCAGCCAAGTCCTCGTCCTCAGAACTGCTCTCGCGATACTGGAGGCCTAGCTTGGAGTATAGATCCTTTACCAGTATCTCACATTTATCAATGGCTCTGGGGGAAAAAAGAGACAGATACAGCAAAAGATTATGTGAATCCAACTGTACGTCTCACAGTATTACAGAAAAACCACTGGGGAGCTCCTAATTAAACACAACTGTCATGAGGTGAGGTAAGAATATTCACTTGAAGGATCCAAAGCCACAGGGGAATAATTTTAATTACCCCTCAATAACCACATACAAATGAATCAATGCAGAACCACGGTGTCAGTCTACACGGAAGGGAAATGGGCAGCACTCAAAACATGGGACTCTGCCACCTGATCTGCCCCCTCCTCTACTCTCTGAGGCTGCACTCAGACACAATTCCAGGGCTACAATTCCAAGCACACCCACCTTGAAGCATCATCAAAGAGCCGGTCAACGTGAGCCACCTCTTCTTCCTTCTGCTTCACACACTTCTCCAGCTCCTCCAGCTGCTGCTTCCTCTGCTTTATGCATTCAAACTTCTCCAGCTCCTCATCGATGATGTCCTGGAGCTCCTCCATGGAGATCCCCAGCTCCTCCATCACTTCTTGCTGCAGCTCTTTGATCTCCTTCGAATCCATTTGTGCTGCACGCCTGAAACCACAGAGAGGTGAGAAACGCCCGGCGAGACCCTCTGGCTGCAGCACGCCCTCCCCGAGGCACAGCCCGGGCAGCAGCACAAGCTCCGTCTTTTGGAAGCCAGCGGCCCGGACCGTTGTAACTCCCAGCCCCGGGATGCTCCGAGCCGCAACCCCTCCCCCCGGCCCCCCAAACGCCGCTGGGAGCGCGGAGGGGCGGGCGGCGGGACGGCGCTGGGGAACGGGGGCCGCAGGAGGCTGCCTGGGGCGCCCCGGCCCGGGGCCTCTGCAGGGCCCTGCAGCCCCAGGCCCGCCCCCCACGTAGGGAACTCGTCGCCCCCTCCCCTCGCCTCGCCCCACGGCTCCCCGTTCCCCTCGCCCCGGCTCGGCCGCCCCCGGCCCCCTCCCGGCCCCCTCCGCCGCCCTCGGGCCCGCCCCCGGTTACCGAGGAGGAGGCTGAGAAACGGGGGGGGGGAAGGGGAAGGGGCGCTGCGCCCGACCGGAAGCAGCAGGACGTCACTTCCGGTACCGGCAGCCCGAGGAGCTCAACGTTCCCTCTCCGGCCGGCGCGGCAGCCGCGGCACTGCGCACGCGCCAAGCCCTGAGGGCAGGTGCCAGCCAACGCGCATGTGCGAAAGGAGGGATGGGGGGGCGTTAAAGGGGCCGCGGCCCGGGAAATGCACGGGGCTGCCACCTAGGGGGTGGCGGGGGTAGGGCCCCGGGGGGGGGCCCCCGGAGGCGATGAGGGCCCTGGGAGCCCCGGAGCACGCAGCGGGGAGGGGGGGGGGGTTATGGGGCCTGGCACCAGGGGACGCGGGGCCCCGCATGTAATAAATATTGTATAATAAGTTTGTTAATCAAACCGGTGGGAAAGCTTGTGGGGGCTGTGACAACCCTGCATAGCTGGAGAGTTTCCAGCTGCCCATCCTGATCAGAACATGGAGAGTGCTTGCTCAGCCAGATCGCAACCCGCAACGCAGAGGAAGACTACGGCCTTCATCCTCACGACCACCAGGAGGTCTGAGACGTCCCCCTAGCAACAGTACACGCAACCGCAGGACATACCAGGATACGTCACGTACACCCTGAACAACCAGGCTATAAAAGGGGGACGCTGGCGGGGATGAGGTGCGCGCCGTTGGTGGAGCAGAGACTCCTCGGCCGCCCAGCGCTGTTTTGCCTGCTTGAATGCTTGCTTAATAAATTTGGATCTGATAAAGATTATTCTGAGAGTGGTTTGGTTCCTACCACTTATTACACTGCGCACACCTGCACGGTTCATCTACTCCTCTTCCCAGGTGGAGGCTGAGAAGGCGCTGTAGGGGTCCACGACGAGCTTGGTGCACCGCATCGCCACGGCCAGCAGGAAGAGGCAGATGAGCACCACAAAGGCCATGGTGAAGCCCTTGTCCACGTCAACAGCTGGCGGCGGCACAGTGTTCTCCATGCGGGTGGCCCTCAGGTGCTTGGCCCCGAGTTCCAGGCTGCCAGGGGCATCTCTGCAGGACAGAGGCAGGTGAGGTTCATGGAGGGTGAGTGAGATGCAGTGCAGAGGAGGTGCGAGGGCCCTCCTCATTTCACAGGAAAATGCAGGTTAAAATATCTCATTACTTTCATTACGCTTTTTTTTTTTTCACAGCTGCATTGCCCAAGCATCTGGACTGTGCAATCCCGGCAGTATTAGGTGCAACAGGGACACTGGGACTTGGCAGACCCTTCAAAGAAAGGACGGTGGCTTGGGTTAGAAGTGGGCCATGAGTTTGTGTGAGCTGGGAAAAAACACCAGTAAGAAAACAGGGGTGGTAACATTCCGATTGCTTAAGAGACCTTTGTAGCAGCAGACGGATAGATTTATACAAGGTTGGAGAGAAGTGGAGGCTTGTTCAGACTAGTGCCAGGAAAGCCACACGGACTGAGCTGAGTGTATACAGGTCTATCTATATACATTTATCTATCTTTATGTGTTTATAAAGCTAATGTGTGCTCCAGGAACAAGTGAGCACAGCCTGGACTATACCGAGGATGGCACGTGATGCAAGAGGATCTGCCAAGTCCCGCAGTGCCCAGAGATTGTTGGAAGTCCCCAGGTCTGAGTCTAGTCCCACGTGTGCTGTTTGGGGCCGTTCCTTCCCTCTCCACGGACGGATGGGCTGGTTGCTGTGCCCCGCTGTCCTAGTGCTGTTCCTGGCTGCGGCTGCCTTCTGTCCGCAGGGCTTCACGAATCCTGCAGGAATGCAGCGCCATCGCCTTCCAGGCACTCCCAATGACGGGACCCTGCGGATTCAGTTCTAACCCCCTCGAGCTGAAAGCATTCCCAGTACCTGCTCTGCCTCGCGGTTGAGGACTTGTGGGTCGCTCTGTGGGTCTGACAGGGGCACGGCACGAGCTGGGGAGCGTCGAGGAGGACAAAGGCGTCCCCAGGAGACGAGCGCTGGGTCCCCGGGCTCCCTCCTGGGAGGGAATCTGGGGATGGAACTTGGCTGCCTTCAAACAAACGGCGACAGCTTGCTGGAACAGCAACGCCTCGGGCTTCCAACCGAGCCGCCCAGGTGGGGCTCCGGGCAAAGCCTCGGCCCTGCCGCGGGTGCCCCCCGCGTGGGCGCGGGGCCGGGGCCGGGGCCGGAGGGGCGGTGGCACGGGCCCGGCCCCCTCCCGGGTTCCTGCCCTCCGACAGAAACCCCCCCGTGACGTCACCGCCCCCGGCCTTTAGCTGGCCACACCCCCCGGCCGGGCTCACCCGTTGGGCCGTTGGGTCTCGCTCGCCCCGCCCTTGCGGCGGCTGGGCCAATAGAAGCGCCGCGCCGCGCGGCTGGCCCCGCCCCCCGAGGCGGGCGGGTTCGGCTGCGTCGGCGGCTCGCGGGGTTTTCCTGCGCCGCCATCTTGGTGGGGGGCGGCTGCCGGCCCGCGGGAGCCATGGCCGCCACCGCCGCCAACCCGGGTGAGCCGCGGGGCCGAGCCGGGACCGAGGGACCCCGGGCTGGGCCGCAGGGGGCTGCCTGGGGGCCGGCGGCGCCGTTAGCCGAGTCGGGGGTGGGCTCAGGGAGGCTGTAGGCGGGGAGGGCCCCGCCGGGGCTGGGGGAGGCCCTGAGGGGGGGCGGCCTGGAGGCTGGGAGGAGAGGGGAGGAGGGGGCCGAGGGCTCCGGCTCGGGGCCGGCGGGGGCGACGCGAGGCCGGGAACCCAGCCGCTGCCCCTCGGCTGAGGTGCCGGGGTGCGGGGGGGGGTGTCCCCGCCCTGTGCAGGAGGGCAGCCCCCCCCCCCCCCGCTGGGCCCTGCAGGCGTCTGGGGGCTTCGGTGCTGGGCTCTGGCTGCTGTCCTTCCCCTGGTCGTTGGGAGCGAGTCCGATACTCGCTGTCCTGAGCGGCTTATGTTGGTGTTAGAGCCTTTCTTGCTGCGTGCTGCCTGAAGTTTCTTTTATTAATTAGCAGCGGGCAAAAGTTGATGGGTTGTTTTGAGGAGTCTTCTTATAAACCTCTCCGTTTCTTTAAACAACTGAGCTGAATAGCTGGTGTGTAACCAAGGATGCGAGCACCTGCTGGCAAAAAGCAGGATATTCTTTCAACTTTTGCTCTCTCAGGTTAGTAACCAAGGGGTAGCCCCCTCTTTGGAGGAAGCTTGGAGTTGGTGATACCTGAAGCTTAATTGGGGAAAAAAAAAAAAAAAAAAAAAAAAAAACACAATCCTTCAGGCTTTCTTAAGATTTCTGGCTAAACTGATGTGAAATCAGCACTTACCTGGAATAACCTGATGTCTGTGAAGTTTGCTGCGAGTTTACAACGTGGTGACTGACATCAGAATTTGAGCTTTGATGTCTTTTTTTTGTTGTTGGTTTGTGGTTTCCAACTATTCTTGCTTGTGGCTTGAGGCTGAGTAGGTCTTGGGCCATGTGACTTGTTCAGGTTTATCGAGGACTGTTCAATGCAACTTGTAAAGGTTGATTTTTTTTCATCCTAACTTAGTTTAGGAAGCTTCTGTGGCTTTAAATATTGAGAAAACATGTTGGGTCATTTGTCTGTGGTGATTTTGAGGCAAAGGTGCAGAAATGGTGTCTGGAAGTGTGTGGTTGTTGTGTCACATAATGAGCTGCAATTCTTCAGCAATCAGAAGGTAGAAATCATATTAGAAGAATCAAACGTTCCTGAATCCTGCTTAGCAAAAACATATCTGAAATGGAAACTGTCAAACTTGTCTTCTAGTTCTGTGGTAAAACGTGCTTTTGGTTCACAACAGCGTCCCATTGAAACAGTGAGATCATTCCAAGTAGTAAAATCTTGGTCATATGCATTGGTGGTGGTGTGGAGTTGATCAGGAAGCTCATTTCTCTTGCCAGTGTAGTGCTGATCGAGGTTCTGCAGTTTGGCAGACAAAGGATATGTAGCTAAATTTAAAGCCAGAAAAAAAAAAAAGCTGTCGCCTGGGGTAAGAATGGAAAATGTAAGCTATGGGCCAACTGTGTAAGAATTCAGTGAATGAAGAAAGGAAGATACTCATTGCTCTAAACTGTTCCTGTATTATGAAGTGTTTACAGAACTGTAGTCTTCAGAGTTGCATGACATCTTGGATAATGGAAACATTTTAAACAAATTCACAAGGAAAAGAGAGGGAACTTTCAACATTTGTGTTTAATATTTGTAACTATCAGTAAACAGACTGACCAATACTAACTCTGTCCTTCTAAACAGAGAAGCCATTAAAATACTTAGTCTGCGTAAGCATTATATAGGTGGAGATTATTAGTTTGGGAAATTACTCGTGAAAAGTATTCTTTAGAATACTTTCCTTGATCTTGAAAAGTAGGCTGCAGAGCTTCAGTGAATGCTGCATAGTGCCTGAAAATACACGAAATGTCCTCACAGCTTGGGCAGGCCATGGTGAAAGATGAAGAAGTTGACTGCAAAATAAGTTAGAATTCCTTCTAAGTGTTCAACGTGTGGTTTGTGTTCGGTGTGGTGCCATCCTGGGTCTTCTGTCCTTCCTCTAACTGCTACATGGGCAAAGCAGGTCACTTCAGAAACCTGTGAGGTGGATAAATACCTCTGCATTTTCAGGTAAAGCAAATTGAGAAATAAATCTGCCAAACCTTTCTACTCATCTTCTCAAGGGTGTGGTGAGTCACCACACAGACTGTTCATCTTATTTAACTGAGAAAGACTTAAGTTGTGAAGAGTGTTATTCAGTTGTGCCTATTTAAACAAGCTTTAAGTTAAAATTTCCTGGCTAGGAGTGAAAAGAGAATAGCATTCACTACCGAGGAGGGAGTATGAGAGAGGGTGGGGTGGGGGTCAAAAGAGGTTTGTTTTACTTGAATTAACTCGGAGACCTTAATATTAACTTGGATTATTAGAGCACTGCTGACTGGATAAATATGTGGTTTATCAGCTTCATTTCAAACATTTTGCTCTTCTCAATGTATGCTTCTGAGCACTTGAAGGTGGAAGATGCATTTGTTTTCTGCGTTGATTTCTACAATGCTTCCTGGGGGGGTGTTCCCATGAGGTGAAAGCACTGAGCTGGCATAGTTGTCCTCAGGTGACAAAGCGGATCCTTTACTTCACGTGCAGTAAGCAAATTCCCACATGGCATTGCATGGGAATTTCAAACACCTGAAAAAAACTCAACCGAGTGAAAAAATAAGTCTTAAGAAACCAGAGATGCAGAAATTAAGACACGTCAATACAAAGCCATGCGTGGTGTTCAGGCTGAAGCCTCACAGTTGTGAGCGAAATGCAAGCGCTCGTTACTTACCGTACACTGTGTGAGCAGCTATTAACTGCTCACAGACCTGCTCTGAAGTTCCTTGGCTTTTGGGGGAGCTAATGAATGATTACATTTGAACTGATCTTGTGAAGCAAAAAATTGCTGATGGCTACCAGGCTTGGGAAGCAACCAGATGCTGCTCAGGTTAGGAACTGCAGTAGCAGCTGCCTTTTTTTGCTGTGCCTTGTGCAGTGCCTGGTTGTAGCAGGCAGTGGTACAATAACAATGCATTTCAGAGCTACAACAGGCCTGTCTCGTAAATCACAGTTCTGAATATTTTTGTGACTTTTTTTTTGAAGTTTTTCCACTGTTGAGATGCCAGTAGTTGCAATAGAGCCTTTCCCAGGGGAGCTAGGGTGGAAGTCTGGCTCTCGAGATTACATTCCCTTAGCTGTTCTCCAGCCTACTCTGTTCTGGGTCGTAATTGTTGGCTGAATTGTGGTTGTGTTTGCACATTTGTATTCAGTTACAAATAAGGATCCGTAATTTCTCTGGTGCCTCTGCTTATCTCTTCTGGCCTTAATTAGATGTAGCATGTGCTAAAGGCAAGCAGGGATTGATTCTGGAAAGGCTTGGAACAGATACCTAACAGGAATATTGCTTGTTGCAGTAGTGGCTGTGTAAAACACACCCTGTTCCCAGAAGGACTGCCGGGGACTCCTGGTGACACATTGGATTTTTGAAGAAACCACTTTCAAAACTGGATGCTTGTCGTGTTGCTTGCTCTCAACATTTATTGTTTCAAAGGATTGTATCCTTTGCCTTTTTTTTATTTATTTTTGTTATTCCAGAGAATCGGAAAGATGCTGTTCTTACCTCTTTGAGTACTGGTGTATTGAGTCAGAGCTAAGCACCTTGGAACCTGTGACCTGCTGATCACGTTGGGTTGGCAGCTTTCTCAGGGACTGTAGTTTTAAATGAAATCAGCCTTTACAGATTATGACAACCCAGCTTTTCTCCTGAGGATCGTTTGACTGCTCACTGGGACTTCTGCTCTGCTTGCTCCTGCCTAGATGTGGCTTGCCTTTTATGTTCGAACCCAGGGACTCTCTTGTGCAGCTGGAGAGGGATTGCTGTTCAGTGCCTCTGTTTCTCAGGATAGGCATCTGGGCCGCTGATCTTCCCACATGTGGCCACTTCATCCCCCCTCAGCACACCCCTCGTTGCCATGTACAAAGCTTTTGGAGCTTGTGTTAATAGTTAGAGCACATCTGTGTTCCACCGGTTCTGTTCTGATCCCCACGTAAAATTGTTGCACGACCTGTGTTTGGACTGGGGAGAAATTGGGAGGGTGGGGGAGGAGTTAGGACTTGAGCTTGACGTTTGCTTAATGCTTTGAAAGGAGGCTTTGCGTTCGTGTGAGTGCCTAACTTAGAAATACTGAAGGATGAAAAAGCTAGAATGGCCTGTCATCCCATCAGCCTGCCCCATGAGCTCCTTTTCTGGGGTGAGGAAGTGGTGGGTCATGTGAAGGAGCACAGAACCATTTTGATGCTCTTTTAGCGTGCAGAGCAACATATTATCAGTTCACATTATCAAATGTCAAGATATTTTATGTTCTTTCATTTGTGAAAGGGCACGTTGTACCCCGAGAGGCAGATGTTTCTGCATAGGAAGCTGAAGCGTGAGGTGAAGGGATTTAATGTGAGATGCTAGTCCATGCAGCAGGTTCCATGGAAGTGCAAAGACTCAGGTGAGGCCTTTAAAAACACAGATGCCTTCCCCCAACTCTAGTTAGAAGTTGATTTGCAGAGGAACTGTACAGTGTCGCTTCCTTCCACTGCCCTAAGCCGGAAATTCCTCTCTTCTTAATAATAATAATAAAAATATCTGCAGTGCTCCAGAAACTTTATTTCTGTTCAAATCACGGTATTTGCATACGTATGTTGAAAAGCCACAGACTCCTTGGAAGGCTGTCTATGAAAAGGGAATGAAGTATCTGACCTGGTTTGCTTGCACTCGGGGCTGTGTTCCACTAAATGAAGACCTTTGATATCAGCACTCTCTGCACCTCAGGGTTTCCCCTGGGAATAAGGGAAGCAGCACAGAAGACAGCCATCAGTGGCAGCGCCCAAGCAATCCCAAGTCAAATGGGGAGAGTGTAAGGAGATGGGAACCTCTCTGGGCCCAGCTTGGAGGGTGGGTGTAAGGAAGGCCAGCCTCCAGTTATTTCAAGTGCATCACATCAGCTGGCTTGAGCTTATCGTGCAGGGACTGATTTCCTGGCAGAGAACCTTCACAGAGCTGTTCGTATTTTGTTGCTGCAGCTAGTGCTGAGGTTGGGTTTGTGTGCTCGTGCTTTTTGGGTCTGTCTGTTGGCCCCCTGGACTGCCAAGTGCTGAGCTGTATATTTGTTCTGTAGTTTAGTCACCCTTAGGAAGTTATAAGGACTGGCAAGGAAGAAACTTTCTCTGCAATGCCGGTTGCTTAGAAGGATGCAGATCAGTACAAGTGGTCCTGCATCTCTCTGTGTAAGTACTGCTTAGATTAAATTGCTGTCAGATTGAAAGACAACTTCAGTAACAGTATAAAAAAAAAAAAAAACTTGTTAAAGCCTGATCTGTCTGCTGAAAATAGTTGGTTTTTTTCTTTCCTGGGGAGGGTGGGTTGTGGGTGCAGAAGGCTGTGGTTTGTTTGATGTGAGCTGTAAAAATGAGCATTGCTGCACAGTTGCACTCTACACTATCTGTAGTTCTCCTTCCCTTGTCTAGGAATATTCTAGTGGCCTGGGCTCAGCTGAGATTTGACCTCACCAGAGCTTCAGGCTCGATTTGTTGCCATATTTGTTAAACCCTACTTTGTTTGCTTAGTCCCTCCAGTTCTGGCGGCAGTTGATGTGTGAGCTCTCCGTGTCAGTGTACTGCTTTGCTGTGGTCTGGGAACCTTAGCAATAGGCTTTTAGGGATGTGTTTCTGTCCCCTCCACTTTGATAAAGCAGAATTGTTTTTTCTGCCTTCAAGGCACTCCGCGCAGCGCAGTTTGCAAAGATTGTGGGGGAGATGCTCTGGCTGAAGTAAGTATTTTGGTTGCAGTCTAGCAGTTGGTTAGCAGCAAACTGTGAAGAACCACAGCTGTTCAAACGGATAGAGTGGGCTTATTTCAGAAATGTGAACAAATGCCTTTTAACCTTTTTGAAAAGCTCTGGATCTGCTGCAGATCAAATTGTGTTAATGTAGAAGAATGTTTAACACGGCTCTTGTGGTAATATCCTATGATGAGATCTCAGTTGAAAGCATGCTGAGCCAGCTATAACACTACAGAGCTGCTTTCTGTGTGCTCCTGAATTCTAAATCGGGAGTAAGGGGAAAAAAATCCTACCTGAGAGTCAGAAGTCGGGCTCTGTGCTCTCAAACTCTGCTTTCTAATGTCAGGTCTTGGCTTGCGAGGAACTGAGAAAGTCTGAGTTGGCTTTGGTGAGAGCTGGGAGCTGCTGGCTGAGCGCATGGGGAGGAACGGGCGGCATCTGTCTGTTGGGTCTGGGCACGGGCTCGAGCCAGCCTGCCCACGCTGCCGCGGGGGGGTTCAGTGTGTACTGGCATGGAGAGCCGGGGCTTCTGGCTTTCGTTGTGGGGAAAGAGTGTAATATGTAATCTTGGACCTGCCGTCTGGCTTGTGAGGAGGGCAGCACATTCAGCTTCTCCCTGACACACTCCTTTCTTTCCCGTACACTGGAAGGGGGGTATTTTTATCTCTTCAGGCATCCTTTTCCGCAGATCTTGTGTCTGTGTGGAACCTCTCTAATCCATTATGCTGTGGCATTAGCGGTGTATCTCAGGATTCATCAGTTCAGTGCTTTTTGCAGGTGTTACCTGCCTGTTTCATCTCTTTAAGAATTCATTAAGTTTCTTGCTGCTTGCACAACTGTTCTGTCCGTAAAACACAAGGCTTCTAGCTCCAAGCGAGCCTGCTTGTGTACCTAACAGGGGCAGTGTTGGTGGCGTCGTTTTGGGGAAGAACGACTGTTCTGCTCTGGGTGTGTGGTCAGTCGTGGAGAAGCACAGTCAGCCTGGCGATCTCACCCCTTCTGCCTGCGGGTCTGTACTGCTGAACAAGAGGAATGTGCATCTGAAAGACATCTTGGCGAGGTGCCTCACGAGCACCTTGGTTAGCTTTTTGTCTCTTAGGCTGGAAAATGCATCCTCTGAAGGAGGTGGTAGGAAAGTCGTTCAGGCGAACCCGTGACTCTTCTCCTCCCCTTCTGCATGCTTATGCAGCTAGCGTATGAGAGTTGTTTTAGCCCCCACCCATGATCGCATCAGACTCCTCCCCTGTCTAAAAAGGAGACCACATCTTTTAGTTTAATGAGCTAAGCCTTTGAGCTTATGGAAACAGCGTGTAGTCAGAGCTTGAAATGGACCCTGAGCGCGGGCTGTGGAGCAGCAGTAGATAAAAGGACTAGAAGCATGCTGCGCAAAATCTCTACTTCAGACACTGAAATGCTCTCAATGAGAGCTCTGTGTTGAGACTACTCTGTCTGAGCTAGAGGGGGATTTGATGTAACACTCTTACGGTGTTTCTGCCCCTCCTGTTTAGAAATGGCATCAGATGTTTCCTCGCTGAATGCAGCTGTCAGCTCTGGGAACCCTGGGCCGGGTGCACAAGCTGGAGGAGCCATCGTTCAGAGAGCCAACAAGAGGCGTCCTGGGTGAGTGTGTACTCCATGGTTGGCTTTTTTAATTCTTTGCTGGATGTGTGTGAAGTGGTCTTTGGGGAAATGTTGCTCTCCTGAAGAGCGGTTGGACTTGTGATGAGGGAACTTGTCTATTTTTAAGCAGAGTGGCCAGACTCCTTCAGTTGTGCTGTATGAAGTCCTTTTCCTGTGGAGTGGCATGCTTTGTGCCATCGTATCCTATAAAACCAGAATTCTGTGTTGCATACAAAAACAGAGGGTTAAAAAGCTGAGTTAAAACTCAGAGGGGGTTATTTGCCAAGGATTGAGACGGGAGTCATAGAAGCAGTGAAAGAAGCTGCAGTGTGCTTGTGGTAGGCTTTTTGTTTGCTAAAAATGCCTTTGCAAATTAAAAGGATATTGAGTGGCTTATTTTAAATTCCTGGCCCAAAAAACATCCTCTTAACTTCCAAGCTAATTAAAATCTGTGTTCTCTCCATCACTTGCTCTTTCCTTTACCTCCATTTGCTGAGTGATGCTCTCACTCCCCTGCAGCTCCTCCCATGCTGTCTGCTGCTTGTTCCTTGCAATTCGTTTACAAACATGCATGCTGCTATGCTGTCTCTCCGGACCAATGTTCCATCCTGAAAGGAAGTGTAGTGAAAAGCTTTTCCTCTGCCATCCCACATACACTTGTAACAGGGACAAAACATGCTTCCAACAGCACTGTGACATTGTCCATTGTCGAACTAAGGATGACCATGCAGGTCACCAGACTGAACTGTAACTCTTGAAATGCTGGGCCCTTCTCTTTTTTTTCCTCTTAATGCAACTGGTCCAAACTTTTGAGTTGTAAATGCTCTATTTGTGGGTTGTTGATCAGTCACTTGAGCAACAAGAAGCAGTTGCGGCAGCCTATTGTGCTTCAGATTGCTGCTGTGAGATCCAGAGCATTTGGAGTAGGAGTTTATGATGCAATGGGTGCTCAGTGGTCTGTCTTTTGAACTGTTTCCTTGCTCTGTTTCTGTTAAACACATAAAAGAAGCCCCCTTCTAAACCTTGTGGATTGTTTCATGTTCGTATTTGGGATTACTTAAATCTTCCTTTCAGGAATCATCTGCATCCCTGCAAGGACAGAAGAAAAAACATCATGTGAAGGAGAAACTGCTTGGTTAATCTCTTCTTGCTTATGTTTTTCAGGCTTGATTTTGATGATGATGGAGAAGGGAACAGTAAATTCCTCAGGTGAGAGAGAACGTCACATCCAGAAGTTTCTGTTGTGTGATCTAAGTGTCTCTGCATTCCCCTCAGAGTAGGAGCTTGCTGTTTCTGTGGCTTTTCCTGTCCAGCAGTGCAGAGTTGAAAGCAACGGCTGTGAAGGAGAGGAGGCAGCGATCCACTTCCTTAAGCTCTTCCCTTTCTCTTAGTAAGCAGTATTTCTCCATCTCTGCAGCTGATGCCAAATAAAAGCTGCTATGCATATGGGGGTCTGTGAGTCTGGAGAAGGGACTGTGGTTGGGAGGAGATCCTGTTACTGCCTGGGATACAGTCTCTACCTCAAAACACCCAGGGCCAGCCCCACAATGTGATGAGGTCAGCTGCAGAGGTGAGCCTTCTGAGCTCTGGGCTCACAGCAAGGCTGGAAGCAGTGTTGTGGAACTCAGTGATGATGTTAGCGTTCAGTACCAGCACTGCAGAAGATTAAATATTTTCTGTGAATGCTCTCAGCAATCTGCTGTTTGTTTCAGCACAGCACTATAGGAGTACTGCTGCTGGCCCAAGCCCCTGTTTATTGTAGAGAAGAATCTTCTGCCAAATAGCTTGTCAGCACAACAGTGAGATGCTGAGCTTTTGTTAGGGCCTTAGGTATGTATCACTTAATTCTCATCTGTTGTAAGGATGCTCCAACTACAGAGACCTCCTTGTTCCTGAGGAGTTGGCAAGCATGCAAGTATCTCCCCTCACGACCCATATGGAATGCAGAAGAGTTGGAAGATCTCATGTAACTTATTTGTAGTCGCACTACATGGTTTGGGATTGGACAACTAATGTATGTCAGTCTGCTAGAGATGACTTCAGGATGGCTTCGAGATGATTATGGTCCTGATGATCGTAGGATTTACCTATGAGATCTTTTGGATGAAGGTGTTGGTCTGTGCTAATTGAATCTTCAAAGCTCAGCTGAACCTATTGCTTTGTGTGTGTGTGTTCACTTAAATTACTGAGTGAAATGCCATTGTCTTTGATAGGAATGTGATGTGGGAGACATCTATGTCATAAAAGTCTACACTTTATTTTAATTAGATAAAGGAAGAATATGGTTCTGGATTGCCTAAGCTCAGCAGAGTTTGCATTTTCTGCATGTTTTGTTAAACCTTGTTCTCTTTGTCTTTGGGAAATAAATGTAAACACTTTTTTTTTTCCTTCCTCTCCCCTTCCTCCTAGGTGTGATGATGACCCAATGCCAAATGATAAGGAAAGATTTGCCAGGTAAGAATCTGTTGTATTGCAATTTTGGAAGATTGTGGTGCCAAACCACCCTAACATAAGAGATCCTGTGGCACCCTTCTAATTAGCAGCTAGATTTTTCTCTCCTTTAAAGGAAGGTGCATCTTGCACCAAAGGACTGAGATACTTTCCTTTTTTTTTTTTTTTTTTGGACCAGTTCATTATGAGTATGATAACTTTATCTTCTTTCTTAATATCTATTTCAGCTGTTGGCTTGGACTCTCATGTTCTTCTTCTGCCCAAGAAACTTGCAGACAAGTTTTATGCTTAGTTTAGGATTTATTTGAACAGGGTCTTCTGGCAATTTTTGTGCTTACCTGTGTGTGGCTTATATGTTCTGTGGGGGAGTAAGTCAGGCAGAAGCTTCCCTTAAACAAGGGATTGCCTAGACACTAGAGTGTACAGTAATGTTATAGGCAGTATTTTGATGCTGATTTTCTACCTGGTGGTGTCTGAGAGCAGCTCTGTACTGTCTAGTTACTTCATGGTATTCCTCAGTTTTCTGAAGACCATGAAACTAAATTTAAGTATTTTTATGAGTTTCATTTATGTTGCAGTATAACATTCTTTTTTTTTTTTTGTCAAAGTAAGCTTCTTTTGTGTATACTGAGTGTTATAAATTTCAGATTGTCCCCTTAGTGCAAAGGGTCATTATCTTATGCCTTGGTAGGAGGAAATAAGAGCAAATACAGAATAGTGGTCAAGATGCTATGCTTAGTCATGTGTCCTAAGGAGAGATCAGACTTCAGAAGTTCCTGAAACTGGAGTTAAAATAAAAGTGCTTGAGAACAAGGCGGAATGGACTGCCTAGTATGTTGCTTCAAGGACCCTGAGGATCAGCAGGGTGTTATGTTGGTTGTGGGGGCCTCTTCCTGCAATTTCCCAGAGGTGATACAATGAAACTACTGGTGTAGAAATAAAGGCTTTATAAAATGTCTCTTCCCTGTTTCAGCCAGAGCTATAAACTTGTGTTAAAGTTTTAGTGCACAGAGGGAAATATTGCAAAGCCAAAATTTCAGGTCACAGTCACGCTGATCGTCTGCCAAATATCTAGGAGTGACTTCTAAGCTGAGGCTCTCTAGCTTTTAAGTGGTTTGACTTGACCTGAAATCAAGCAAATTGGAAATGTGTTTGCCAGCCCACACCAAATAACTTTATTCCCTAGTGCAAGTCATAAGCTCTGGAAACTTAAGGCATAGCAGACCCCGATAACTTAAGTGGTAGGATAATGCAAAATACCAAAAAGGCACATTCTGTAGGCAGGAATTGCAATGTTGAATGGTTTCATAGTCTCTAAAGTTAGAAGACCTACTTGTTGACTGTACAGTGGTACCATAGCTGGAGTGGGGTCTCAGATCCCTGTTACTACTGTTGTGGTATGCCCTTTGATTACCTTGGTTAACATGGACAAGGTTGGAGAAGAAAAGAGGAATATGCAACAAGACAAAGAAAAAAACCCCAACCAACCAAAAAAAAAAAAAAAAAAACCATCACAATCCCAGAACTGAATGTTATACACCTAAAGTTGTTAAGGCCCAGGCCCAGAGCCGTTGTCTGCAGTATTTAGGACATCTGCAGTAACCTATGCACTTTAATGTAGAGGTTATCACTTGCAGTTACTGACTTGGGCAAGTCTCTAAAGGACAGTGGCAGGAGGTGAAGAGTGTTGACAAAGTTTTCAGCATTCAGACACCCTGAATGCAGGTGTAACAAAAGGATGCCACAGATCCTCTCTGCATCTGCCCCCCTTGGCTTGCTCACAGATGTTTTCCATGACTGCTGGTATCGTATCATGCTCTTTGTAACTTTCTGTTAGCCTACATCTTTCAGTACATTCTTCCTCCATCCTCAGATGATATGAAGCAAAACAGAGCATAGAAGAGAACATCACGTTTTAAGTGCTGTATTAGAACCTGTTTGAAGTTGAAAAGCGTCACAGCTGGTTAATGCTAAAATACACCTATTAGACTCCAGAAATGCACATTATATGTCTTAGTTGCTGAGCCTTTGAGTGATTGCCCACCTGCCTCACTGAGAACACATGGTTACCTTCACCTTTCCTGGCAGTAGCTCTTGAAGGATTATTTGTTATCCAAGGCAGCCAAGACTGAACCGGAAAAACTTACTAGTCTTTTCAAAACATGGTTTGCAGATTCTTCTTCCCTGAAAACTGAAAGTGCATGCAAGTTGATGGGAATGTCTGCCTGCCTTTTTGTAAATGATGTGCGTAACATCTGTGTAATTTGTCATGTAGCCATCTTGACTGTGTTGTCCTGAATGGTGTTTATGTAACAGCATTACAAAAATGTGGTATCTGTGAACCTTATGCTCTTTAGATTTTTTTTAAATCTGCTTTTCTGTTTTCTTAATCTCAAACAGGCTATTGATTTTTTTTATTCCCCTTTAAAGAAAGAGCAGTTTAATGTAGTCTAGACCCTCTTCTTCCTTTTAATCTTGCACAGAACGATCTGCACCTCAGTTACATGTAAAATCTACTCCTTACCTATTTTATGATTCTGATAAGCATTCTAAAACTTTAAAACAATGTAGATTAGTTTAATGTGTAATGATGCAAAGTGACTGCTTTGTTTTATGGAATTAATCTCCTGCAAAACAGGCATATCTGTAGGCTGGGTTTCCTAGTACATCTTCCCATTTTTCATTTCTTTAAACTTTTTTCCATTTTAGCTTAGCTCGCTGATTTTATTTTTAGGTCTGATGATGAACAGAGTTCAGCGGATAAGGAGAGACTTGCCAGGTAGGAGAACGGAGATTTCAAGCATGGACAAGCAGAGTATTTCCTTTCCTTTATATATCTCTAGGCATCCCTTTTCCTTTTTTTCCCCTCCTTCCCTCATCTGCTGCAGTAGAGGACTTAAAAGTGAACAGACTTCTGGAAATTGCTGTGTAATACAAATTAGGAGGGGAAAGGCATCTAGTTCCCTTATAAGAATGTCTTTGGGGAATACACAAAAGGATTTGTTCGCAGAAGACTACAGGGAAGAACGTGGTTGGACCACTGCTTTCACTGAGTATTGTAGCTTTGCTAACTTGTGCTAAATACATTTTTTCTTGTGCTGGATCAAGGTGGCAACTGCCTTGTTCTGGCCTTGGTAAAGTTTTCTCATGGGAATGCTATTGTACTGTCAAAACAGGCATTAAAAAATGTACTGGTTAATTTTTTCTACTTAATTTTATGGTCCCTTAAAAACTTCCAGGAAAGTTGAAGAACAATTTAGGCTTACTGAAAGCAGGATATTTTCTTGAGTTCCTGTTTGTAGTTTCTTAGGAACCATGACTCTCGCTGAAATGACTGAAGCAGTCATTGTGAATTCTGTACCATTAATATAGAAGTGTACCCTGAGAACACGAGTTCCCAGCTGCAGGTGGTAGAGATGGTGTGTTGTCAGGACTGCATTGCTCCAATAGCAAAACATTGACCCTGAATGTATCCTTCCCTGTTTTGAACTGCAAAAATAGCTTAACTGCCAAGGCTTCTGTTGCTTGCCACCCATGGCTCATTACTGCTGCAGAGCTGAGGGTTGATAATTCATGAGTTAATGGCTTGTTTTGTGGTTTGCCATTCTGCAAACTTACCTTGTACCTTTTTTGGATTGTTTCACCCTAGATTGATTCTTAAACAGTATGCAGGACTAAAAGACTGTTCTGAATGTTGAGAATGCCATGGCTCTGGTCAGTTTACTGCCTACTTTCTGGTTTTAAACCAAAAAATAACCCTCAAACACAGTCTTCCCTAACCACAGTATTGCGTAGCTTAAATATTTGAGGAGGTAAGGAAACCTTATAGGTGAGGCTTGTGACTACCGCAAACAGCAGTGTTTTTCAGGAATTTCTCTTCCAATGACATAGTGACTCTCTTCCCAGTAGTCATTTCTTGCTGTCATGCAAGAGCCTGAAGTAAAAAACATTTGGCAGTGGGGCAAGTAAAATGTCTAATGGTTTCCCAATAGCCTTTGTAGTGGAGGTAGTTTAATTTTCACAATTGAGCATGCAAGTTTGGAGAAACTTGATTAAAGGTGAGTGTGATAATTGAAGCACTAATTTTTCTGAGAATTGATTTCTTGCAGCAAGGAGCAAGGTCAATGAATGATTGCACACACCTGGGTGTTGATAAATGCTTCATTTTTTTTATCCTCTTTCCCTTGCTTATGTTCCCTCAAACACTCATGTCATTACGTTTTTCTGATCATGTGCTTCTGTGCATCTGATCCATCCTTTTGTATAAGAAACTTGGCTTTTAAGTTCTGTTTTGAAAAACCGACGTTAGTGCTGCAGTGAAATTACATGTACTAGATAAAAAGAATACAGAAATTATATTTTGACTTCTGGGGACTTGATGAGGAATTGTGCCTTGTGAGCAGACTTGCAAAAGGCATGTGAAGAACATCTGTAAGGACAGTAAATGGGCAGAATTGTTGTACTGTCTCAAGAGAAATTGTGTGCACCACCCAGGTCTTTACCTGGTAGGTGGGCTGTCTGTGTTGGCCTTGATCTGAAGAGAAATGAGGTGTACATCTCCCCTCAGAAGTTTTCCCTTCTGCCATATTGCTGGCTTTCAATGTAACTGAGAAGTATCTTCATAAAGGCACTGTAAGGTGAGGCCCCTTTTTCTTTTTTTTTTTTTTTTTGGTAATTTAGGTGTCCAAGTCTTAATTGCAATCCTGGCCTCCTTGTATGGTTACTGGAGATGAGTGTCTACAAGGGTGGGGGTAGCATTTGTTTAATCCTCAAAGAGGGGCTGGGATGAGTATTCTTAGCCTGTCTGAACCAGTGCTGATGGGGCCTCGCTGCTTAAAGGCAAGCTTCCTCCCTCAAGTCTGATGAATCCTACCTTAAGATCAGAGGCCATGGTAAAGGAAGAAATTCTCTGGCTTCCTGAAGTGGTGTGGAAATGGTGGAAAAGCTTCTCCCTGTTTTAAAATAGCTTAGCTCATAGCTTTCATGAGATACTGGAGAATCAACATGATTTAAAATGAGGCTCTCTTGTCTGCAGCGAAGGAGGTCCAACTGTAGACTCTTCTCCTTGCACTTGTTCCTGCGTTCCTTTATGCACGACCAGCATGCGAGACGCTTGTAGTCCTAACTCCTGATGACCCTGATGCATTTCTGTATTTTGCACCTTGGCCTTGTGGAAGCATCGCCATAGGAAAATGGCTGAGCCTTCTGGCCTGTTAGTAACTTTGTCTTCCTCCTTTCCCCCCTGGCCTTTTTAGGGAAAATCACAGCGAGATTGAACGTAGGCGAAGGAACAAGATGACTGCCTACATCACAGAGCTGTCAGATATGGTGCCTACCTGCAGTGCCCTGGCCCGTAAACCAGACAAGCTTACCATCTTGCGCATGGCTGTCTCTCACATGAAGTCTCTGCGTGGCACAGGCAATACCTCCACTGATGGCACCTACAAACCCTCCTTTCTCACTGACCAGGTCTTGCCTTAATGCTACTTTGTGGGAAATACTGCAATTACAGGGGGAGAGGGGAAATTAAATTGTGGGTGGGGGAGTTAGGTGCCTGGGGTGAGTTTAGAGAGTGTCACCTGCTTGTCTGTGGAGTTAAGAGCATGTCTGTCTGTTGTGAATGCAGGAACTGAAACACCTGATCCTAGAGGCAGCCGACGGCTTTCTGTTCATAGTGTCCTGTGAGACTGGGAGGGTGGTGTATGTCTCTGATTCTGTGACTCCTGTCCTGAACCAGCCCCAGTCTGAATGGTTTGGCAGCACCCTATACGACCAGGTGCACCCAGATGACGTGGGCAAGCTGAGGGAGCAGCTTTCCACATCAGAGAATGCACTGACAGGTAAAGCAGCCTGAGAGAGGATTGGCAGGGGTGGGCAGCGTGAAAGCCATCAAAGGACTTGGTTGGATCAAAACCTTCCCTTTGTAGAAGGAACCAAACCCTGGTGCCTTTCTAACAAGGATCCTGCAGCCCCCCCTGAGAATGCATCTAAAGGTACCACTGGTGACACTTATATCTCACTAGTTTCCTAATGCGTTACCTGGTGCCTGTGTTGGGGAAAGGACTCAAATTGCGATAGCATCTTGTTTTTACTACCTTCTTTAGGTCGCATCCTAGATTTAAAGACAGGTACTGTCAAGAAGGAAGGCCAGCAGTCCATGAGAATGTGCATGGGTTCACGAAGATCTTTTATCTGCCGAATGAGGTAATGGAGAGAGTCCTTGGAAGTCTCATTAGAGCCTGAAGCTGAACTTGCCAATGTCCCCTTCATACCTTTATTCCAGCGCTTTTTGCTCATTCTGCCAGACAAGATATAACATGGGGTGAGCTTTCCACACAGAGCTAGCAGTTGAGAGCTAGAGGTTTTTCTTTGCCTGGTGCTAAAATAGCTCAACCGTTGATGTAGGAGGTCCAGTTTCAAGTAACAATTTATTTTGACCCGATGTGTCATCACAGTTCTGGAAGTCTGTAGAATGAGTGCTTTTGACTTGTGTGATGGAGCTTCAAAGGTTTATCCCCATTTATAGAGTACTTTGTCTTATTCAAGATTGTTTTGATGGAAAAACAATCCAGGAAAGACAAAAGCCTTTCCCCTCTCACTTATAATTCTGGTACAGGTGTGGCAACGGCTCAGTGGATCCAGTTTCTGTAAATCGTCTCAGCTTTATGAGGAATCGCTGCAGGTAAATAACACAAGGGTTATGGTCAAGCCCTTTGCATTGCTAGGAACAAAAGAAATGACAGTTCTGACAGTGGTGGGGACACAGCGTGGTTAGTGACTGTATAGGGTGGGCTAGTATAGCTCATAGAGCTTGGAGACAACTGCTGGAAGATGAAGTACCAGTATGTCGGTGAAGATAGTCCTGAGAAATGTTAGTTCTTTACTCCATGCTTGGGGTTTTAAGTCAGTTTAAAATGTGTTCTACAAAACTGTTGTTGTTGGTTCTGGTGCATATTATCCCAGTGTTAATTTGAAGCTGAGACAAATTCCAAACTACTGGGAGCCACCCAGATGGAAAGCAGTTCTTCAGGAAAGGACCTAGGAGTCCTGGTGGGCACCAAGCTGAACATGAGCCAGCATTGTGTCCTTGCTGCTAAGAAAGCTGATGGCTGCACTAAGCAAAGTATTGCCAGCAGGTCAAGAGAGGTGATCCTTCTCTACTCAGCATTATTGAAGCTGCATCTGGAGTGTTAGTCTCTCTTTGTACAGGACAGAGACATGCTGGAGACAGGACAGAGACATGGTGGCCCTATGGGGGCCACCAAGATGTCCAAGGGATTGGAGCACCTTTCTTAAAAGAGGCTGAGTGCTGGGGCTGGTCAGCCTGGAGAAGAGAAAGTTTGGGGGGATCTTACCAATGTGTCAAAGGGAGGGTGCAAAGAGGGTGGAGCCAGGCTCTTTTCAGTGGTGCCCAGTGCCAGAACAAGAGGCAGCGGGCACAAACTGCAACACGAGAGGTGCCCTCTGAACATCAGGAAGCACATCTTTACTGTGCAGGTAACAGTGCTGAAACAGCTTGCCCAAGGAGGTTGTGGAGTCTCCTTCAAAAGCCACCTAGACTTGGGCATCCGTCTCTAGTTGGCTGTGCTTGAGCAGGGGGGGCGGACACAGATGGCCTCCAGAGGCTCCTTCCTATATCTTAGTCATTGTATGAGTTTTGTCTTTACACCTCTTGGGTTTATGTCAAGTCTCTTCTTTACCCTGAAGATGTTGTGTGGAATTTTTTTTTAATACAAGTATAAAACTTGCCTCATCCAGTTTAATATATAGCACAATCAGAACTGTTTCTCTCTCCCAAGGAATGGCTTAGGTGCAGCAAAAGATGGTGAACCTCACTACGTTGTGGTGCACTGCACAGGTTACATAAAGGCCTGGCCCCCTGCAGGTAATGACTTAGTGAAAGCATTCAGATATGTCCATTTCTAAAAATGTAGTTTGAAATTGTCCATTCTCTGAACTGAATGTGCAAGCAAATACTTTCTAAATGTATCTGTTACTTGGTCATTTTAGGATTGAACTAATTTTTGCAGATGCTGGAACAGAGAAGTGTGTGTCTAAGCAGTATTCTCTGTAGAGGATGAAAATTATATTAGGCTGTCTAATTTACTAGCTAATTCTGAAAGTTACAGAGATCTTGAACTTTTCTGGCAAGAAAAGGGAGGGGGGAGGCAGCTTAATGTACTGAATTCCTTCATGGGAAAGGATATTGAATTAAAAAACAGGGTGGAGAGATGTGTTGAAGTCAGAACTGCATGCCTTTTTTCCTCTGAAATCAGCAGTTCTTCCTGTATTGACCTTGCTGGAATTTTTGGCACTCCCCTCTCAGGTGTTTCACTGCCTGATGATGACCCGGACGCTGGCCAGGGCAGCAAGTTTTGCCTCGTGGCTATTGGCAGACTCCAGGTGTGTAGCATCTTTAAATGGTTCAACATTGCCTTGTCCTAAGAGTCCACAGAGTTGAACTGTTCTGTCTGAAGTTGTTCCCTGACTTCCAACAAATCTGACTGCAGGGCTGCCAGGCCAGGAGAAAGCAGCTCTCACAAGATCTGATAACAATGTACGTGTCTTACCTTGCAGGTCACTAGCTCGCCCAACTGTACAGACATGAACAATGTTTGTCAGCCAACAGAGTTCATCTCCCGACACAACACTGAAGGCATTTTCACCTTCATAGATCACCGCTGTGTGGCTACTGTTGGCTACCAGCCACAGGTGAGAAAATGACAGGAGCTTTCTAAGAAAGAACTGCTGTTCAAACTTGCTTTTTCCTACTCCCTCTTTCGTACATCATGGTTCTGCTTGTCTTAATAAATTTGATTAAAACAGTGCCCAGCCACTAAACCAGGCCTGTGTTTCTTCTCCAGCAGTTGCTTTTTCATCTGCGTTTTCAAAGTGCTTTGATCACTGGCAGGGTGGGTGGCTCTGGGTTATGTTAAATGTCAATTAAGATTGTTTTTTCCTACTTTTGAGTTAGAGATCAAATGTTAGTCAAATACTGTTGTGCTTCTCTCTAAAATACAGCACACCAGTTCCTGCACTTGGTTTGTGTAACAATGATTTGGAAAGGGGGAGCAGTAACTACCTGTCAAAAATAGAATTAATGGGGCAGACCTGAAAGAGGAAGCGTGCCTGCCAGATGAAAGCTGGCTTGATTTATCTCCCAATTCCTTTAAAATTAGGAACTTCTGGGGAAAGACATTGTGGATTTCTGCCACCCAGAAGACCAACAGCTTTTGCGGGACAGCTTTCAGCAGGTAAAGAACTTAAACTACCAATTTGCATGCATAGTGGTATCCAACTTGGAATCTGTCTTGTTGCTTGCAAAGCAGCAAAAATAACTGGAAAACCAAAAGAATAAACCTTAGCTATTACTTCTTTGTCCAATGGCAAGTGGTTACAGATAGTCACGTAACTGAATGCGAAAAACAAAGCAGAAGCATCTGATATCTAACTCTTGAATTCATCCTCTGGCTGCTGATCCAGTCTGCTTTTAGGGCCAGAGACATGGCTACAAAGTGCATACCTGAATGCCATGCTTCTGTGGCTGAAACACTGGTTCATCTCTAGGGCCCAGCCAAGTGGTGCAGAACTCGAAATGGATGTGGTTTGTTTGTCCTGTTGTGGTTACTCTTATTTCTGAGGGCGTTGGACTTGTGGCAGGGCAGGTAAGACTGCCCATGTGCTTTCATGACTCCAAAAACAGCTGCTCATATCCATTTGTCCAAATAGCTGGAATCAGAAGCAACAGCGTGCGCTTCATTTGCTGGAGGTTTTCTCATACATCTCACCAGTGCAAAGAGATAAATAAAATATAAGCCAAAATGGTAATATTAGATTTAATACCCCCCCACCACCATCATTCGGTATTCAAGATAGCATAAGGGAATGGTAGCAGTGCTGTTTAGCTGGGAAAAAAGTGAGATATGGTCTTGTAGGCTTTCAGGCAAAGGGCCATCACAAGTTTTTAATGGGGGGTGGCTTGTGCTCAGAAGCAAGTTGCTCTTCAACACCTTCTTTTATCAGGTACTACTGATGGCATTACGTTTTTTTAGGTGGTGAAGTTAAAAGGCCAGGTTCTGTCAGTCATGTTCCGATTCCGATCCAAAAACCGGGAATGGCTCTGGATGAGAACCAGCTCCTTTACCTTCCAGAACCCCTACTCGGATGAAATTGAGTACATCATCTGTACCAACACCAATGTCAAGTATGTACATGGAAATGACTTGCCAACCATCAGTGATAGCACGTGAACCTGATGGGATCTTGTCCCAGAAAAATCAGCAACACAGAGCCACAGGAGCTTTGGCCTCTATTCCTCACCGAGCTTCCCATCAGTTTGTGCTTAGGCCCTGGAGAAATCACTAAGTCCCTCTTTTCCAGGCACTAGAGGACTATGAAGTGCAAGAAATTTAATTCCTTTGGCTGTCTCAGTTGTATAGCTTAGCAAGCCGGCAAAGTTCAACTCTACCAGTGCCTTGTCTAACTCTGTTTACTGGAGCAAGTTTTCTGTTTGCATTCAGAGCTAATATTAGTGAATATGAGTGAAGTCCAGATTTGAATGCAGCTCTTGCCTTCCTGTGGCAGTCCAGGAGGGCAGCTGGTCCACAGTGGTTTTTCATGGGAGCAGAGCTGTCTGTAGTTGATGGCAGAATGTAAACGCTTTTTTCTTCCACTGCTGTAGTTTGACCTTGGATTCAGGAATGAGCTCATGAGTGATGCTCTGGGCAAGCTGCCATCATTTCTGCTCCTTCTTTCTCCTCTTGACTATTTTGGTAGGTTGGTAGTGTACATTGTTCCACCGCTGCATCTCCCTTGGGAGTGATCAGAGCTGCTGTCTTTTCCCATGGGTTAGCTCCAGGCCCATTACACAAGAGCAGCAACTGAAATGAAGAAAAAAAATTGCCTGTATGTTGTTCATAGCTTCAGACCTGGTGGGTGCCCCAGATGGAATCTTTCCAAACCAGGCAAGCAGAAGGCTAGATTGCTTGTGCCTGTGGGCAGGTGAAAAGCCAGGATTTTTTTTCTTTTTCAGTGAGGAAAAGTCCTGGAGTGCAGGTAGCACTTCTTCCCTTCCTCCAGTTAGCAAGATGATGCTTTCTGATAAGAGAGTATTAAGTGTTGAGCACTTGGCTTTAGAGAACTGCAGTCTGAGCGCAGGGCTGAAGTCTGATGCAGATCTGATACAGGCCTTAATTCCTGCCCTAGCATTAGAGATATCTCTTTGAACTCATTTGTTCCACGCACATCCATTCTCATATCCGTATACAACTTCTAAATACACTGCGCAAATTCAGAGCAGATAAGCACTAATCTGTCTGATTGCTTGTGGTGCCGTTTATCTATGTGCATCTTTGGTAGGTTTTGTGTAAAATTGTTTCATCTTTGAGATGGGGTACTACTTCAGAATCAGCAGCTTACAAAAGAACTCTTGAGAAAATGTTGTATTTCTCTTCCTTTCTTGTGGGAGGAAAATGTGTTTAACTAAATTCTGACAGTTAACAGAAGAACATAAAGAACTGCACCAGTGTCTTGGGCTTAAAAGCTAAAACTGCTGGTGGTTTCTGCAGGCTCCAGCTCTGGAGTGTCTGATGTAGATCTGAATGGAAAACTTTGGGGGGTTTTTAGGACCCCACAACCTGTGCTTGTGCTTTAACAATGATGCTGAACTGGCCAGGCTTCCGGCATAGGTTATTAATTGTTCCCCTGCTCGGTGACTGAGTTGAAGGGGGCAGACAGCCCTCTGGCTCACAGCCATTAGCATTGTATTACGGGATCACCACCACCCCTTTCAGAGACAATGGAAATTGAGTGGAAGGATCCTTCACTTGAATAGGTTTTGCAAAAATGGTTTCCAGTCCTGTCTGAGACAGACATGTTCTCCTACAGGCAGTAGCCAGCTGTTTGCTTTCATTTGGTATTTTTTAAATGTGTTTTTCTCCTTTGCTTTAAGGAACTCAAGCCAGGAATCTCGGCCTGCCCTTTCAAACTCTATGCAGAGGCCCCAGCTGGGGCAGAGCGTCAGTCTTCCCCTGGAGATGGGCACAGCACAGCTGCCCTCAAGGTCAGGAGGTGCTCAGCTCCTTTTACCATGCCTCTCTTGCTGGTTCTGCCCTCCTGTCAAATAGTCTTCCTACCCAAACTTTCCTCTCTGCAGCAGTGAACTCCTCTGGGCTAATGAATCATTGGTGTAACCACAGAGTATCTGTTTCCTTGGCAATCGTTTTTAGCAGACTCTATTCTCCTGTTACAGACGCTTTCTATTTTAGGCAGCAGCAGCCGCCACAACAGACAGAGTTGGAGGTGGTCCCAGGAAGAGAGAGTCTGTCTGGTTACGACCACTCACAGGTAAATCTATAGGGATTTCAGTTACTCCTTACATTTGTTGTCCTGCATTATTTAAATAGCATTTTGCTGGGGCTTTAAAAGTGGCTGCATAAGACTGAGTTGAGATTGTTGGAAACTTGAATAGGAAAGTATTCTGACCTGAGTTCTGCAGATCTGCTTGCTCAGTTTTCATCTACCCTTGTTGAACTCTCCTTGCTACGTCTGTGTCAGTTCTCTGCCAGCCTGAAATGGCCATGCTGTCCTGATGAAAGCACCTAGGAGTCAGGAGAGCAGCGTGGCCTCCTGCATGTGAGGTCTTTGTGTATAGAGCCCTCAGCTGTTCTCCTTGCTTGCTGACTTCCTTTGTGCCTGATGTACTCATGGCTCACACTTGTACCTGCTTCCAGGTTTCTGTTCAGCCTGTGACTGCTGCTGGCCCAGAACACAGCAAGCCATTGGAGAAAGCAGAGAGCCTTTTTGGTCAGGAGAGGGACCCAAGGTTCAGTGAAATCTACAGCAGTATCAATACAGGTAGGGAACGCTGGGCTTGTGAGATGCATCTGGGGGCATGTTTATCCGATTTCAGTTTTGATTCAAGTGCTCTTTGCTCAGTCATGCAGAGCAGCTCTGGATGCAGATGTTCAGCATGACTCTGGCAGCCTAGGTCTTGCAGAACAGTGGTGACTGACACTGGGTGAATAACTCCTGAGTACGCTAAGGTGCTGTTGTAACACTGTTGTCCTGCAGCCAGTGTGTTGCTGGAGAGGTGTGGGAAGGGGGTGGGTGATAAATTGTTTCCAGCTCTGTGTCAGACTGCCTGCCTTAGTCTGATCCTTCATGTTTGACCCCAGAGATAATTCCTAGTCTGAATATAGGATGTAGTGGATGCTTTATCCCCAGCAGACCTTAATACAAAGTTTATTGGGAAGTGGAGAGGAAATCAAACTAAATGGGATTTTACAAAAGCATCTGGAGTCCGTGTCTGGATAAGGAACAGTCACATATGATGCTTTGGCTCAAAACAGTATTCTTTCACATAGGCATGTCTCTGGCTTGTTCTCTGTCCCTGTTCCTACTGGTGACTCTCTTGACTTCTCTCCACAGACCAGAACAAAGCCATTCCTGCTAGCACAGTCCCTGCCAACCAGCCCATCTTTCCACAGGGTAACACTTTTACTCCATCACGGCCTGCCGAGAACTTCAGGTGAGGCTTCCTGTGCTGGGCATTGAATGGCCTTGTGTTAGCTTTATCTTGTCCTGCAGTTGTTCCAGTTCAGTTTGTGTCTTCCTCCGCAAAAGATGTGGACTCTTAGCCCCAGCGTGCATGGCAGTGATTGTCCATACATTCCTACATAGTGTGCACAGAAAATACAGGGGGAGCCCATCCAGGCCTCTTTCCCTTTGAGGGGTGGGGAGGCAAGGGCTTCTGTACCCCACTCTACTGTCTGGTGCCACTCGGCTCTTGGTCAGAGGTACAGGAGCTTTGAGGGGGCCCTCCTCAGTTGGCCCAGCATCTCCTCTGCTGTACAAGTCCACATCCTCATCATCACCTCATCAGACTTTTTTCCTGATATCCCTCTGCTGTTTTGCTTACTGAAGCTTATCTGTGGGGTAGCTATAGCTCTTGGACATGCCTAGACTGTAGTGTAAGAATTGAGCTGGGTGAGAGTAGTCCTGCTTACAAACCCAGCAGCTCCTGCTAGCTGTCTGTAGCAGGGCAACGTGTTGAACACTGGCATGTGAGCAAAGTTACTCCATGTTTCTGGGCTCACTTTCCCCTACCAGTAAGTTGCATGGATGGAGTTTTTGCTTGCTTGTCCTGTATGTGATACCTAGCATCCTTCTGAGTGCCTCTCCCTTCTTCCAGGAGCAGCAGCATGGTACCTCCTGTGAACATTATTCAGCAACAGCCCTCATCAGCAGGCCGGATCTTAGCACAGATTTCACGCCACTCCAACCCTGCTCAGGTCAGCGGAACCAACTGGGCTCCGGGGACTCGGCCACCATTCACACCCCAGGTAGCAAAGTATGAACCCTCTGTGCAAGCTCTGAGCCCCCACCGTGCCACAGGCCCTTCTCATCAGCATGAATCAACCTGCTTTAACTCGCTAGCAGAGCAGTGCTGTGTGTTGAGTGCTTTTTACTGCTCACATTGGCATTTGAATAGCTTGAAGGGTTGCAATACCAATGGCTGTTGGGGTGAATTGCTGGGCTACGCTGTGCTCTCTACTTTACCCCACACCTCACCATAGCTGTTGGTTTTAATTAGTTCCTTTCTACTATTTTCTCAGTAGAAATATTAGAGGAAGAAGAGATGGGAGGGAATGTGTTTGCTGCTTTGAGTGCTTGAAGTAGTCTAAGACCCTTTTTTCCCTTTCCCGTCATTGTCAGCTTCTTGTTGCATTAGGTGCTGTGCAAATGCAGGCAAAGATAAGCACTTTGCTTTGAAAAAAGTGTTTGGCACAATTTAGGGCAGATGGGCAAGAATGGAAAGGGGACATACTCTGTATACGTACTTTCTCCTTTGGAGACAGGTCATTAGGTGTGAAGCTGGGCCAGTTCAACTTCTCACTCTAGTTAAAATGAGGGTGCAAATAACAGCATCTCTCATTCCTCTCCCATTTCTTGTTGTTGTTCAGCAAGTGGCATCCCAAACAGTGAAGACTCGGCCCCCTTCATTCAGCATGGGGACTTTCCAAGGCACCCCATCCTCCTTCAGCCCAATGACAGCACCTGGCTCTACTGCTTCCCCCAGTGGCACTGCTTACCCAAACCTTGCCAGCCGTGGCACTGGCTTCAGTGAGTACAGCTTGGGGGGTTGGGGAGGTTGGTGGAGTACCAACAAAATCTCATCAGAATAGAGCTGAGTGCATCAGTCAGATACTGTCTTGATGTGATAGTGCTCTACAGTATTTGTTGTATGTTGGGAAAGCCCAGATGTTAAGAGCACAGCTAAATTATTGCTTTGGCAGATGCTGCCCTTAACAGATTTAACAATACTCATAGTGCAAGGGTCCTGGACAGGTGAGTTTCAATCAATTTTAAGGCCAAGTGAGAGAAAACAAACCCTTCTGGACACCTGCATCTGTTGTTCTGCCCTGTAGATGGGCAGAACCAGACAAATGTTTTAATGCATGTGACAGTTTAGTGGCTCTCCCTAGAGGGGAGATCTCACCCTGTTCCTGGTGTAACAGCTAGACACCACAAATGAGTTGCGCGCTTTGAAATACTGAAAAACCCCAGGTTGCACCTAGAAAAACTTGCTGGCTTGTTCCCTCTTGAACAGCAACAGAGGCAGCGCAGACCCCCACTCCATTCCAGACACGGGCAACAGAAGGTGTGGGAATGTGGCCGCAGTGGCAAGGACAGCACCATGGCCCGCCGTCTGGGGAGCAGCACGTGCAGCAGCCGCAGCCAAGTCAGCCTGAGGTCTTCTCAGTAAGACGGTGCTTTTTTTTTTTTAACCTCCTGTGTGAGGACTGGTGAAGGCCAAAGTTGTGGGGATGAACGGTGTTTGCTTAGGTGTGGGCTGAAGTGCAGGCATCTTGTCCCTGTTTAATAACTGGTGAAGTATCAAACTTCTGAGTAACCTGGTGGAGTTGGAACCAGGAAGCAGAGGGCAGAAATGCCTTGGCTGGACTGGCTTTGTGTTTTGATGTGTTACAGAATCAGCACAAAGCTCTGCCAGTTTTGCAGCTGAATTAACCCTTCTAGCTATAACTTACAAAAAACAAAACTCCCACCAACAAAAAGAACACCAAAATTTGCAAAACCACATAAGGTGAAGATAACTCTGGAGTTCATATTCCTCCTGTGAGATGGTGCTCCCAGTTTTCAAAAGGGAGACAGTACAGTCACTGCTTGTGATCTAAATTCACTGTTCTCCTGCAACCTCAGACACAAGCCTTATGTGCCCTTGAGAGGGAAGTTGACATCTTGTCTGCAGTACCTCCTCTAACAAACTAATAGGTGACTAAATTACCAGTGTGCTATCCTAGTCCAGATATAACTCTGTTCTTATATCCTCACAGGACATGCTGACAATGCTGGGAGACCAAGGACCCAACTACAACAATGAAGAGTTCCCAGAACTGAATATATTCCCTTCTTTTTCAGAATAAAACAAGTGCTGGGGAAAGCAAACTATAGCTATATATAATATCCATGTGTAAAGGAAAACACCTAAGTCTTTTTTTTTTTTTTTTTTTTTTCAAAGACTGCTGAACTTTCTAAACACTTCCAACCTTCTGGAGGCAAAGCTCTGCCTGACAGCCTGGAGGATGGGTGGCCTGTGCAGGAAGATGATGCTGTGGTTTCGGGCATCTCCTCCATGCGGTGCTGGCAGCGAGGACTGTTTGCCAGGAGGATTGAGGAGCACTAGAGTTCTGTGAGAGCAGCTATGCTCATTGCCTGATGGCCCCACATTTCCAGAACTGCTTGTGAGCAGTTTTTGTTCAGCATACTGGGTTGCTAGGGGGGGATTCCAGTCTGGATTGCAGACAGCCTGCCTCTTACCCCAGAACTCATAAGGTGGCTCATACTGTTCTATTTCAACCTTCTATATTGTGACTCTTTTCTATAAAACACAAAAAGTATTGTAACTTTTTAAATATTGGAAGAAACTCTTCCAAGCGTGAGCTCTGTATAACAGAAGTCTGGAGGATGCTTGGGTAAGAATCTTTGTCAAAAGCAAGCTTTCTTGTCAGGAGTCACCTACTGGTGGAAGCTTTGGTGTCTTTGGAAGGTTGTTACAGTGTCTCCAGTCCGGTGTGCTTTATTTAGATTCCCATGTTTGCAGGCATGTTGGTGTGTGTTTGGACACCATCTCTTCTGTGAACTGTGCAATCAATATGGGCCTCTGTCAGTGTGACACGTAAACTCTCTTGGGGCCCAGTCATTCATGTGAATGACAGGATAGTTACGAGCCATAAAAATATTACATATGTAGCTTTTTTCTTGATGCATCAGGTTTGCAGCTGATGGTTTCATGCTGTCATGAACCAATGTTTCAATGGGCGCTTTTTTTGGGGGGGGAGGGATAGGGTGGATTGGACTGCTCTGCACTTTCCATGCAACTTTACCATTTCTAGATCAAGTTTCTCACCTTTATTTTGGAGCTAGATGTCTGGTTCACTGCACAGAGGCCCTGGATTCATTCAGGAACTGGCTAGGAAACTGCATTTTTCACTACGTGCTCTGAACAGCAGTGTTCACTCTTACATTCACAGTCTTAAAGAAAAATGCCTGCTATGTGGTGATGCTGTTGCCAAATCACAAAATGGAGGAGAGCAGAAGAAAAGGGATCAGAATGATTTAAAAAGATATTAATAAATCTTGACTTTGTATCTGCTGGATTCTTCAGCAGAAAAACTTGTGGTAAATCTTGCTCTCCTCAGGCTGTGTAGGGTCTGGAAGAACAGTTTGATTCCCTCTGTGATGGCAAGTTGTGCTTAAATTTCAACTGGAGGATTTGTTCATTGTGGAGTTTGACTTGGAAGGAAACAGCATAACTGCAGTGGGGAAAGAATATTAATCTTTCCTGGAAACCTGGTTTTGTTTTGGATGAAGTCTGCTGAGCATTTCTCCCTCCTCCCTGCATGTTGGTGAGACCCCCCTGTGGAATGGCATCCTCTTTGGTGTGGTGAAAGGAAGGGTTGTGGTGACTTTCAGGTCTCAGTGGTGAGGGGAGAACCTCCAAAAAGCAGATTTTGGAGACTTACCTAGCAGATAATGTCTGTATGGGGAAGGCTTTGAGTGAAACATTTGTGTTACTGTAAAGTAAAAAATGAATTTCAGTATTTACAAAGACACAGAGAAGTTCCTCTTCTGTGGAAGTGGAACAGAACTTTCCTTTTTTTTTTTTCCTCCTGCCTTTGTTGGGGAAGGAAGACTCTTGAAATTTTGCTTCAAATTTACCTATGAAAAATGCAAACCTCCTATTACAGAGCTGGGAATCCTCCCTTGATCAATCCCCCATCTTTTTTTTTTTTTTTTTTTTTTAAATCCAGGGAAACTGCTACCAGCAATAACTGTGTTGGGTCCCTCTTTGCCTGCAGGAGCCCATCATGCCCCATGCTGTCTCTCTTGCCAGTTCACTGGTTGTCAGGCTGTGGAGTTTCCTCAGGCTTAGAGGAGATCTATTTTGTATAGCATGGTGTTAACTGTCCCGGGTGTTCATACTTGGGTTCGTGGTGCATGCTTGCAGGACAAAGGGGGTGTGTGAAGGACCAGCATCAAACCACACTGTCCTCCAGTGATGAAGCTGTTCTTACCTGACCAGATGGAGAATGGATCAGCACTTCCCTGTCAAAAGAAGAGGAAAATTCTTCTTTCTACATAAATCAAGCCCTGGGTATTGGAGGGGAGCTTGACCTTTTTTGAAGCTACAGCTCTGATACTTTCCGGACTGATCTCCAGCTGTTGAGCTCTGTCCCAGGGCAGCAGTGGGAGCTGGACTTGCTGTTGGTGCTTTGAACCCACCCCTGAACACATCAGGACCTTGGGGGCTGCATGGAAAAAAAGATGAAACTGTTAGGTCTGTATCTCCCCGGGCTTAGAGCATGTTTCTCCCTTCCCTCCTGCCCATGGGCATCTAAGCTCTGGTGGGTGATGCTGCTGCAGACCCCGGGTTTCAGGTCCTGCCATGGACAATTCAAGCAGCTGGGGAAAATAGGCTGAGCAGCCAGCAAATGCCAAGCCTGTTGGGTGAAAAAATTGCCAAGTCTGTTGGGAAATGTTGGCCTGGCTGTGGTGCTGGCAGCAGCTCAGGACCAGGAGTGGCAAGGGGCTGGTTGGGTTTTGGCACCTGTGCCCTTCCTCATGCTGCTCGAGGGACAGAGCTGGGGAGGGCAGGGGGCGTGATGGGACAGCAGGGGGTGAGGAGTGTTCCATCATGTTCTGTTTTGATAATTGTATTTTTCAATGTGTGTGGGGGGTGTTTTTTCATACAATTGCTTGGGGCAGGCAGGAGCCAACCCTCCTCTCTGGGGGCTTGTTTTGGGCCCAGGGCTCTGTCGGTGCAGGGGTTGCAGATGATTATATGTAGCAGAGATTTTACAACAAGATATTTTCCCTTTTTCAAAGCTCTGTGTTATTGCTGCCTCCTTGCTTGCCTCCCCTCTACCACCTCCAGCTTTTGCCCTGGGGCTGTGCCCCTGTCAGGGTTGCCCCGAATCCCCTTTCTGAGCCTGGCAGCGATGCCAGGCCAGCACGGAGGGGTCGGGTGCCTACCTGCTGCCTTTTCCCGAGCTCTTCCCTTCCTTCCCCTCCCCCCTCTTTAATTGCTTGCAGATTGTGGTCTGGAACCCATTAGCAGCCCTTGTGATCTGCTGGCTCATGTTGGAGCCTGGCTGGGGCCTGCGTGGATTGCCTTGCCCTCCCTGCAGCTGGGGAGAGTGCACCTCCCTGGTACCCCCGTTAGCCCTCCTTGCCCCTGACCCATCTCCAGCCCCTGCCTGGTGCAGGTTGGGGCAGGGGAGCGTGGCCCTGAGCTGTGCTGTGGCTGCGGGGCTGTGGCTCAATCACATGCAGACGAGTCAAGGCCCCGTGCTTGGGGCCGCCTGGGGGGGGGGGGGGTGAATGTGTGGCAGAGCTCTGGTCTGATTCAGCCCCTGCTCCTCAGCAGCTGGGGAGGGTGCACTTGGGGGGGGGCAGGGGCAATGGTGGAGGATGTGGGTCCCTCCCTCTGAGGGGAGCCTTTGGGGATGGTGGCATGGATGCAGTGCAGCCCCCGTCCTCTCAGTGCCCCTTGCTCCTAGCGTGGCCCTGGGGTGGTTCATCCCTGTTTGGGTGAAGATGTCCCTGTGGGGTCTGCAGGGACAGGGGTGGTGAATGCAGGCATAGGGATGGTGGTGTCACAGCGGGGCCCTCTGGAATGTGAATAAGGAGGGTTTTCTGACTCGTCCCCATGGGAGCCACATGATGGGGTGACAGTCACAGCAGAAAGCACCGTCTGGCCCTGCTTCCCCATGGCCGTGCTGCCTGGACGCTAGGCTGGGCCATGGGGCCGCAGCTCTCCCAGACCCGTCCCCCCCAGCGGGGGCTTGGGTGTCTGGGGTGGCCCAAATCCTGCCCCAGCAGGAGGTCACAGAGCGGGAGAGCAGCCACAGGCAGAGCTGGGGCCCTATGCTGAGTGCTCCAAGCATTGCACAATGACCCTGAACTGCTCAGGCCTAATCCTGCTGTGCGATGCCGCTCCTGAAGCAAGCGGGTGCTCAGCCCTCTGTGGGGTGCTGGGCTGGCTCGGGGGTCTCCAGCAGGGCAGCAGAGTGCCCCTGGGAACAGACCCCAAGCTGCTGGTCCCTGGGCTGGGGCTGACTCAGCTCTGCCCTACAGCATCACGTGAAGCCAGGGTAGAGCTCTTGCCATACCCCCCTCCCTTCTCCCCCCTCCTGTTTCCTCCTCCTCTTCAACACTGTGCAATCCCAGGCGACTGCCAAAATTTTCCAGCTGCCTCCAACTTCCTCAATCCATCAGCATAAAAGAGCTGTGGATGCGGCAGCTGCATCCCCAGTCCGGGCTGTGGCACGCTCCCACCGATAGCAGGATGTCGGGGTAAGTGGGTGAGGGTCCTGCAGGCAGCCCAGGGCCTGTCAGGGTGCTGCTGGGACACTTGGGTGGCTCCTGCCCTCCAGGGAAAGTGAGCCCAGCAGGGATGGGTGGAAATGGGGCCCTACGTGGCCATCTCAGGGCTCTCCCTGTTAGGGATACGAAATGGGAAACGGGCACAGAGCAGGGAGTGGGGGTGGGGGCTGCACTCCTGGGCTGGTGTCCCCTGCTCTGCCCTGGGGGCTTGGCGAGAAAGAGGACTTAAGGGTCTTAATGGTTAAAGCAACCAGGGGGGCAGGGCTCCTGGTCCCCTCCAGCCTGTACCCCCAGACCTGGATTCCCTGGGGTCTGGGGAGCCCTGGTGGAGCTGGAGGCTGTGAGGAAGGCTTCAGCGGGGCTGTAATGGGAACCAGATGCCCTGCTCATGTGATGCCTGCGTGCAGCCAGTGTTGCCTGCAGCAGGGCCCTGGCCTGGAAAACAGGGCGGGCAGTGGGTCCTGGTCCCCCAAGGCCTGACAGCAGCATGGCCTGAGGGTCCTGGTCCCCATGGGGATGGTGCTGGTCTCCCACCACTCCTTAACAGGGTGGTCACAGATTTCCAGTCCCCTACAGCCCGAGGCTCCTGTGGCCGCAGGGTTTGGGTCCCTTCCAGCACCAGCACAGGGACTATCCCCTGAAACTGGGGTATGCACAGGGTCCTGTCCTTCCCTTCCAGCACTACCAGGCTCAGATGGCCTCTGTCCCCATCCCACAGTGTCTGTCTGTCCCCCAGGATGTGGTGGCCCACACTGCTGGTCCTGTTTGTCCCCACGGTGGTGGCCCAGCTGCAGCCTGAGCGGGCATTGGATATCCAGTGGGACCTGTGGAAGAAAACGTACCGCAAGCAGTACAATGGTGAGGTACGGCAGAGCCCCACAGGAGGGGACTGGACCCTGGAGATTACTGGGGCTACGTGGGGAATGGGGTGACAGATCTCAGGGAGGTGACATCTGCATGGGGTTGGTGCTGGTATCTTTTGGGGTGTGAAGCAGTGGAGTGAGTCCCCATGGTGGCAGGGGGACGTGGGCAGGACCCATTCATCCTGTGCTGTGCCCCGACACTGTCTCACCCTGTGGCGCAGGCGGATGAGGTGGCACGGAGGCTGATTTGGGAGAAAAACCTCAAGTATATCAACACTCACAACCTGGAGCATACGCTGGGTGTCCATACCTTTGAGCTGGCCATGAACCACCTGGGTGATATGGTGAGTGACTGGGGGGCCGGCGATGGGGTGGGAGAGAGGGGACAGTCAGAGCACCCTTGGGTGCTCTGCCCAGTAGCCCTATGGCTTCACCCACCTGCTTCGGCTCCTTCCACAGACCAGTGAGGAGGTGGTGAGGACAATGACAGGCCTGAAGGTTCCCCGGAGCCGCCCACACCACAACGAGACACTCTATATCCCTGACTGGACTGACAGAGCTCCTGCTGCTGTGGACTGGAGGAGGAAGGGCTACGTGACACCTGTCAAGAACCAGGTGAGTGGGGTGCCCCTGGGGGTGCTGGGGTGTCCAGAGTGCGTCAGCTCCCTGCCTTTACCCCTTGCGTCCCCATAGGGCCAGTGTGGCTCGTGCTGGGCCTTCAGCTCGGTGGGCGCACTGGAGGGGCAGCTGAAGCGGAAGACAGGGAAGCTGCTCTCGCTCAGCCCTCAAAACCTGGTGGACTGCGTGGCCAACAACAATGGCTGTGGTGGTGGCTACATGACCAATGCCTTCGAGTATGTCCGGCAGAACCGCGGCATAGATTCGGAGGATGCCTACCCCTACATTGGCCAGGTCAGGGTCTGGGAGGCTGGGTTGGGTAACCTGCACCCCCCCAGGGTGACCTTCCCGTCCCCTTCTCACCTGGCCCCTGCTGGTTCTGTGCAGGACGAGAGCTGCATGTACAGCCCCACCGGAAAGGCGGCCAAGTGCCGTGGCTATCGGGAAATTCCTGAAGGCAATGAGAAAGCTTTGAAGAGGGCTGTGGCCAGGATTGGACCCGTCTCTGTGGGCATTGATGCCAGCCTGCCCTCCTTCCAGTTCTACAGCCGGGGTGAGAGCCGGGGGGAACCCCTACTCTGCTGGTGGCCAGATCATTATCAGCCTGGGGAAACTGAGTCACGGCCAGGTGGTTTGTCCCAAGTGTGATCACCTGTCCTGTTCCCTAGGTGTGTATTATGATGAGAGTTGTAATGCTGAAAACATCAACCATGCGGTGCTAGCAGTGGGCTATGGCACGCAGAAGGGCACCAAGCACTGGATCATCAAGAACAGGTATGACGGGACAGATCTTCTGGGTCAGGGTTTGCCTAGGCTTTGCTGGTAGCTCAGGCTGTTCCTTCTTGTGCTGCAGCTGGGGTGAGGAGTGGGGCAACAAAGGCTACGTGCTCCTGGCACGCAACATGAACAACGCCTGTGGCATCGCCAATCTTGCCAGCTTCCCCAAGATGTGAGCACTCCCAGCCTGCTCCCTTCCTGTGCCCATCAGGCTGCCCTGCCCTGCTTCTGTCTTCAGACTCACACCTTTCGTTCTCAGTCTCCGAAGCTGCTATCGCTCCAGGGGCATTGCTGCTCCCCCATGAGAAATCTCACCCAGGTGAGGGGCAAGTTCCCAGCTACAGAGAACCGCTGCCATCAGCTCATCCCAGGCCCCATCAGCATGACGTGTGCCTGATGCCACCTTCCCAGGGCAGTGGATGCTTGGGCCAGGTTTGGCCAGCTCCACGGGGCTGATCTGTCTGGAGATGATTGTGCAAACTGGCCTGGTGCCAGTCTTTGCCTCTGGGAGCCAGACATGGACCTCCCTGTGCTGAGTGTGTGATCTGGCCCTCCTGCCTGTCTCCCCCTTCAGCCCAGGGGGCTGTGGAAAATATGGTTTTATTTTTAAAATAAACAACGTTGGGAATAAAGCTCAGTCTGATTTGCTCTGTGCTGCCTTGACACAGTTCTGAGAGGGGCGTTCTGGGGGGGGGCAGTTGGGGGGAAGCCGTTCCCTCCCGGAGTGGTTGGAGCTGGCTGGGACAAAGCAGGACAGAAGGGGCTGCTGCCACCATGGGGACCAGGAAATACTGGTGGCCTTAGAACAGGAAAAAGTAGTGCCTGGTTCCTTTGTTGGCTGGAGATGGGAAAGATCTCCTCTGGTTTTGCAGGACTCTTGCAGCAGGCTGAAGAAATGGGGGGGACCAAAGGAGTGGAAGTAAAGCAGAGTTAGAAATAAGCAGCTGGTGCAGGCTGCAGTGCCCTGGCTTCACGGTGAATGTCCATGCCAGGACTGGGTGGTGTTTTGCAGCCCAATCCCCACATCACCCTCCCCCCCCCAGTGAAACCCAAGAGCTCCTTTTAATGAAACAAATTGCAAAAATGGCTGCAGCAAAGCTCATGGTGAGCCCTAACAGGAAGGCAAGGCGATATTTGCTTTAGAAATTTACACCAAAAGAAAAAAATAAAAGTTAAAAATGAGCTTTTTTCTTGTTTTTATGGTATGCTCCTCTGATGTACAAAGTCAAACATCAGCATATGGTGAATGCAGGCATGCTGCTTTCCTCCCAGACCAGCAGGGAAGTGGCTGCTCTGCTAACTGGGATGAAAGTCCCTTGTGGGCACAACCAGGCATAGTGTCTGTACCTCACCAGGTCTCTTGCATGAGATACTGCACAACATCCCTGCATTTTTCCCTTTCCTGCTTTAGCCAGGATGGTGTGTCTTGCTTATGACCTCAGTGGCATGGGCAGCTCCTGTACACACTGATGAAGCTGTACTGCAGGACACTGGTGCCAGTGTAGGTACAGTCTCTGCCTGCATGGGTGCCAGCCAGCCCACCTTCCTCCTGCACCAAGTGGGTGCATCTTCCCTTCTGGCAGCCTGCCTTCACTGAATGTAAATTTTTGCAGCTTTGACTTTCACTTGCATTTAACTTATCTTGCCTTAATTCCTGGTGACAGGCATCAGTGGCATCAGTAATGTCCCTGGAGAGTGAATATAATTCCTTTCGGGGCAGGTGGGTGCACAGCTCTCTGACCTCCTTATACCATGCTGCTGGAATAAAACAGCTTTTAAGTGCAGGACAGCTTTCTTTAGGTGTGTTTGAGGGCCCAAATCAATCACAAAAGCATTGTGATGGGCCCTTAATTAAGACCTATAAACCACGATGGACATAGTGAAAATGCTTCTGTGTAGCTCATTGTTCTGGAGCCATAGCATAAAGGATTGCTGTAGCTGGGCTGCTCCTTGTCTGGAATTACCTTTCAGTGCATCTCTGGATGTTTTTTTTTTACTGTTCAAAATGTAGAAGAAACCAACAACAACAAAAAAGTGCTGAAATGCAACAGTCCTGCTCATACAGCTGCATCTCTAGGAAAAACTTGTGATGTCAGCAAAGCTACGTTCAGCAACTGAAAACAAACAAAATGGGGGTAGTTCTCTAAACAGCACTCCCTTGCTCTCATGTCAGTGTTGGGCTAAAGAAACACTGGTTTCCTCCTGTAGGTCTAATTTCTGGCCTTGGTAGGCCTTTTTCAAAATATGTATTTTTAGAATGCAAAAAACAATTTGTGTACCTTTGCCTTGTATTTTCCTGGTGGCTTTGACACACTCCAGTGTGTAGAAAAAAAAAATAAATCATTTCCCTCTGCTTCCTCCATCAAGAAGAGTTAGGGGCAGCAACATCTAGCAGTGAGAAGGTATCAGTGAGAAGGTTCAGCCTCTCTTTTTGCCAGAAGATGAAAGTTTGGCAAAATCTGTGACGGCTGGGGACAGAACATGACCTGGGTTGTAGCAGAGAGTGGGTTCAGTATTAACAACAACAATAAAAACTCAGTGGCAGTGATGGAGGGATGGCACGGGAAAGAAGCAGTTTCTTCCTGTTGTCTAATTTTATTTTTTCCTTCTTCCAAAAGTTCAGGGGTGTGTTTTGGCAGTGAGGGCTACATTGGATTGGTGAGGAACTGTGTGATCTATTGTGGGGTCGCTAGCTATGGAACCTGTTCCCAGATTTAAATGGGCCTCCAGCTCTGGGACGAGCTCTTGAGATGCCACCGCTCACCCTGCAGATCAGGCATGTGTGGATCTAGCTCTAGCCTTACCTTTCTTAGGAACCCAGTTGTATTTCTACAGATGAGCAGTGGAAATTGTGAGCGATCGCAGCTGGATTGCTCAAGTGTCTCACGTATGACCATTTCATTCACTCTCCCCAGGAACATCCACCAGTAAGGGGAAATCTTTTGGGAATTACTTAAAGTATTTAGGTGGAGGGTTCTCTATCATTGCTCTCTTGCAACCTCCAGCAGATACAGCTGCCTTTCAGAAAATGACTCAGCTGAATCTTAAAGCTCCTGTGACATCATGCTGCTTCCTCCTCCTCTCACAGAAGATGGTTTCTTGCAGCCATTTTATGTTGCATGGTGCAGAGGAATGTGTCCTCCTGCCTCGCTCTCCTCTAGGGGGGAGTCTGGTGAAGTTCCAAGGACACTCGCTGCTGAGTTTCCAGACTGATTGTGCTGCCTGCAACTTAATGTGCATTAAATGCAGTTCTCTCTGCAGTGCAGCAGGGACCGGCCACAGATGCATCAGGTTCAGCTCCAGAATGTGGCCATGTTTAAACCACATCTTCCGGTCTGAGAAGAAAAAAAGTGATTAAGTGATTTTTTTTTTTTTTTTTTTTTTTTTTTTTTTTTTTTTTTTGTGCTTGCTTTAATTGCACTGATGTATGGCCTCCTCTGTCAGGAGTGGAGGAGCTGGATCAGGCGCCACGGGCATGGTCTCAGCTAAGTGAAAACGAAATCAGAGCATTTCCTCATTTCTCAGCTCATGTGATTTGATCTGCGAGTCGCAGCTGCGGTCACTGTATGTGTGAGCCCCCGTGTGTCCCAGCCCTGGGGTGGCAGTGGGGACACTGGACAGGCCCCTGGCATCCCTCCGCTGGTGTCTGTGCTCCCTGAGCTGGCAGAAGGCTGCCCAGGTATGTGGGTTGCATTTGTGTCTTACAATTGTGGGAGAACTGAGCATTGAGGAAGTAGAACTGAATAAATGTTTGTACATGGGGCTTTGTCTCTATCTAATCTCTTCCAAGCACCCCTCTGCAGCAGCCCCTCTTTGAGAGCTGGCAGATATCAGATGCATGAAAATAGGTGTGCTGTTTTGTTTTGTTTTGCTTTTAGGTGCTGTAAAACATAGGTTTGTGAAAGCAGACGCCTGGCCAGGGGGATGAATAAGGGTTTCTCAGGGTGGAAGCACCAGCTGATGCATGTCTGGATATGTCCCTGCCCACCAGTGTGTGAATGGGCACGGGTTGTGTCCAGCTGAGCTTTCCCCAAGGGCACTTTGAGTCCTGGTGGGATTCCTCTTCCCGGATCACAGGGTGGCAGGCGCAGGGCTGTGGGCAGGATGGGGCAGTTGGCGTCACCTAGTGTGGAAACCCTGCCAGGGGCACACTGGGGAGCCCGGTGATGACACCTTGACCTGCTCTGCTTCCCTTACCAAACCGGCTTTGTCACACAGCGGTCAAGCACGGCCCCACTCCAGCTCTGAGCCCGTGGCTCCCAGTGCCTGTGCGGCATTGCAACAACTCCCTGGGCCCGGCTGCGCAAGATGGAGCTGCTCGCATACGTTGCCTTCCTGGCTGTGCTGGCAGCTGTGCTGGGGCAGCCTGACCCCACGCTGGATTGGCACTGGCAGCTCTGGAAGAAAGCCCATGGTAAAGAGTATCGTCACCAGGTAGGGGCAGTGTGAGGGGCATGGTTTGGTGGGGGGGGGTAGGGAGGGGCAGCAACCTTCCAGGGCAGGGGTGAAATAGCTTTGGGGGGCCTCTGCTACCCACCACAGCGCTGCCGGGTTGGGTTTGGTTTCAGAAAGAGGAAGGGGAGCGACGCGTGACGTGGGAGAGGAACTTGCGCCTCGTGACGCTGCACAACCTGGAGCACTCCCTGGGGCTGCACTCCTATCAGCTAGGCATGAACCACCTGGCTGACATGGTATGTGACACCCCAAGGTGGTCAGCTGCTTCACAAGTTACCTGGGCAGGGGACACGGACAGATGGATAAACAGGATGTATAAGTGGGTTGGGGTAGAGAAGCTCCTGACAGCCCTTCTTGGTCCGTCCTCTCCTTTTGGCCTCCAGTAGGCACGGCCCTGACGCTGCCATGTTCAGCCTGCCCGCGTGAGGCAATCAGGTGTGAGGAAATCTCCCCATTACCTTAGTGTTTGCGGTGTGTGAACTTGGTCTTGGTCATTATGTGTATGTGCAAATTGTACTCCTTCCATACCCCAAGACTGTAGTGTTGGTTAATGAGACATACTGGCTTCTAGGGATTTCTGGGGCTGGAGTCAAGTTTCATATTTTCTTTTTCTTGCCTTTGTCAATGAGCAGCTAGAACTCAAATGTAAAATACGTAAAAAGGTAGGGATCTCCCCAAACCCTCTAACTCCTTCAGCTTGAGGGAAACCCATTGCCACCTCCCATGCCCCCCATGTAAGCCTTATTAGATGAAGGGGCATCATGAACTGGTGCTTCTACCCTCAGACCAGTGAGGAAGTGTCTGCTCTGCTGACTGGGCTGAAAGTTCCCCACGGACACAACCGGTCCTCCATGTACCAACCGCAGCTAGGCGGCAGCATCCCGGACACCATGGACTGGCGAGAGAAGGGCTGTGTCACAGAGGTGAAGAACCAGGTGCGAAGCTCTCCCCATCCTGGTCCATGCTGGGGCAGCATGGGACAGTGCCTGAGCCTTGCTGGGGCTTTTATAGGGTGCCTGCGGGTCATGCTGGGCCTTCAGTGCCGTGGGAGCCCTTGAAGCCCAAGTGAAGCTGAAAACGGGGAAGCTGGTGTCCTTGAGCGCGCAGAACCTGGTTGACTGCTCCATGATGTATGGGAACAAGGGCTGCAGTGGAGGGTTTATGACCAGAGCTTTCCAGTACATCATAGACAACAATGGGATTGACTCGGATGAATCCTACCCATACATGGCTCAGGTAGGCATCATTCTGAAACAGTATGTGAAATCCTTAGAGAAACACCCGGGTGTTAAAAGGAGTGAGGAAGCAAGGTGGTAATTTGTTTTGCTCTCTTGCGTGGCTGCCCCCTCCCTCCTCCAATTTTGGTTTCCCTCTGTCTTGGTTTTCACCAGTCTCCTGTATAGTCGTAGTCTTTGCAGATGATTCTTTAAATCCTGGGAACCCTGGGGAAAAGAACTTCAGCTTTCTTTTTTTTTTTTTTTTTTTTTTTTTTTTCCCTTCATGGGTGAATGAATTCTTGGAGCCAGACTTTCTACAGGTTCATTTCTGTCCTACATAAATTATGAGGCATCACAACACATGGAAGAGAAAAATGGGACAGCACTCCTGGGCCCTGTTCTGAGCTCTCTGTATTATTCCATCTTCAGTAGTTTAAAAATGGGATATTTGTATTTCTACCATTTCAGCAGGCAGAGGTTTCCAGTGAACTACATTTAGACAGTTTCTTGAAAAGATGCTGTGTAAGTTCTGCAGCATGCTGTTCCTGATGTTGTTTCACATTGTTGAGCCACGAGCAAATAAATATCCTCCTGCTAAGTGTCTTGTTGACCAGAGACAAAAAAATAGATGCCCTGGTGTCTTGAAAACATGGCATGTGATAGAAAGTCAAAGGAACAGCTTTTTAGTTCAAGGAGGAAAGTGAAATACAAGTCTTAAAACACGCATAACGCAGCTACAGGGATGAAAGATGCTGTTACCTGTGTCTAGAGAGAGAATGAGGAGCCACAGGCTTAATTTACAATAGAGGAGATTTAAGTTAAATGTGAGGTTAATCTTCTGATGGGAAGGGTGAGGAAGCAGTGACAGTTGCTCTAGCAAAATGGTAGAAGTATTATCATTGGAGGTTTATAGGAAAAAAAGGGCAGAGAATACTAATAAAATGGTTTAGCTGTTCTTGCTGTGGGGAAGTGAGATGGACAACACAACCTCTTCAGGTCCCTTCTGCCATCCACTCTGTAATTCTGTGTACAGAAAAATGGTGGTTAAAGAAAAGCGAATAGGGTAGCGTGAAGTAAAAGGGGGCTGGCAGAAAAACAAGTACCTGAAAGACTTAAGATGCTCCTGGTAGATTCCATGTGTTCCTCTTCTTAACTCCTGCTTGTATCTACCAGAACGGGACATGTCAATATAACGTTTCCACACGAGCTGCCACTTGCTCCAAGTATGTTGAGCTCCCATATGCTGATGAAGCAGCCCTGAAAGATGCTGTAGCCAATATTGGACCAGTCTCTGTTGCCATTGATGCAACCCAGCCCACATTCTTCTTGTACAAGTCAGGTACGTCCTTTTCACCCCGGAGGCCACACAGATCTGTGGCCATGTTTTGTCTTCTGTCTCTCTCTACCTGTAAAGCTTATGAAACTTAAATATAGGTTGAATATGGCAAGTCAGGCCTCAGTCGCTAGATAAGGCACCAATATGACAAAACCTAAGATAGTAGCATTAGCTGCTATCAGCCTCTAGCATAGACACTGTTGAATTTAGGCCTGCTTTGCTGATGGGGTCTGGTGGGCTGCTGGCATGCTTTCTTCAAACTCTGTTGCTTTGCAGGTGTGTATGATGACCCACGGTGCACACAGGAGGTGAATCATGGAGTACTCGTGATTGGTTATGGCACCCTAAATGATAAGGATTACTGGCTTGTGAAAAACAGGTAAATGCACTGCAGTTAAGTCAACAAAATCTACATGCTCACTATCTACCGTGGTAGGCTTCTCATAGGTCATCTCCCTTTGTTCACATTGGCAGCCTCAGACTACAGATTTTATAGCAACTGATATTTATATAGATTAGAGGAAGGTCAGCTAGCTGGATGCCTACGTGATGGGAGTTGTTACAGAGTTGAACACTGGTATTGGGCCTTAAACTGTTCTCTAGGGATTCATGCTTAACCACATCAAAGAAATCTTTACATCCTCCTAGCAATGTGAAGGAACTTAAAGTGTGTATAAGTATTTTAAATGCATTTAAAGTTCCCTTTATGTTGATATGTTCTGTTGAAACTTAATCCGGAATTTGAAGTTCCGTGAAGCAGTTGATCAAAACACTTCATCACAGACACAAGGACGTCTGAATGGTTTTATTCCATCGCTTGCCTGTAAAAAGCTCTGTGACAGAGACCTCAAAAATGTTAGAATGTTGATAAAGCTGCTGCTTCACAGAAAAAGGATTTTTTTTTCTAATGTCTAATAGATAGTTTCTTCTCCCAAAAGTTGGGGTGTGCGTTTTGGTGACGATGGCTATATCCGCATGTCAAGAAACCATGCAAACCACTGTGGGATTGCCAGTTATGCCTCTTACCCACAAATATAGAAGGACCTTGTGCTTTGGAGAGGACTCCTGTGGCTTCAGTTAAACTGCTGGTGCTATGCTTGCATGAATCTACTGACTTCAAGAATCATTCAAGAATCATTTTCTGATCTTCTATGGGCAAACTCCTTCTGTTAGTTCAGCTTGTGCTACAGACTGAGAGGGGGTCCTTTGTGTGGATCTGGTGGGAGGATTTTGGAGTATGATTTACAGATACCAAGTGACTTCTTTTTTTGGGGGAAAAAAAAGTGTTTTTTTTTTTTTTTGTTTTTTTTTTCCACAGTTAAACTGTGATACCTACAGTTATAATGTAGATCTTGTTTTCTTCTCTCCAGTTCAGCACTGAGTACTACTATCATGACATGGATATTATTTTAGCTCTTTGTGATGATGTCTATGAGATTGCAGGCTTTGTTTGAAAAATAAAAGATCAGTTTCACCATCCCAAAATCCTACATGTTGTATCTGGAGGCACAAATATGTGCCAGAAGGAATTTCATCTAGGCAGGCTCTAGCTGGCACCTTCTTTTCTGGTGCTGCTAAAACTCCGTTTTCCTACAGCTGAGCCAGGTGATGCTTTAATTTGCCCACTTGCTGTCTTTGGCAGCAATGCCATAATTTGCTTGTCCTTGGTTTGGCAGATTAACAACTCTTTCTGTTTAAAAGAAAAAAACAAAATAGCAGGACAGAGTCATTTCCTTGGGAAATGAATGGTATTTCAGGGGTTTCACCAAGAGGAAAACCTCTCCGCATGATGTCTGTGATTTGGGAATGAAGGATGGAGACCACTGCCAAAGGCATGGAGAGAGGAAAGCAGCTGCTATTGGTGGTTTTGTATTGATGTGAATTTTTGTGATAATGACACTGGAATGTAAATGCACAATGGCACTTTAGTTGTCACTGCACCCACATGACACAACCTGTGCTCAAACACAGCATTCATTTCCAACACAGACGACAAACAAAAAAGTGTTCTGAAGGAAAAAGTTTGTCCTGTTAAAAGTTTGAATTGAGACTGAAACTTCACTCAACCCTTTTCTTTAGATTTATATATCCAGTAGAGGCCTACGTGTTGTCTTTATGCAAAAGGTTGTTAGGTAGTGGAATGGGCTGCCTAGGGAAGTGACTGAGTCACCATCCTGGAGGTATTTAAAAGCCATTTAGATGTAGAGCTTAGTGATGTGGTTTAGTGAAGGACATGTTAGCGTTAGGTCAGAGGTTGGACTAGGTTATCTTGGAGGTCTCCTCCAACCTAAATGATTCTGTGAAATGAAACAACTCTCAGCACCCCCAGGTCACCTGGGGCAAGTCATCATTGTGCCACCATCTCCTCCAGAGGAAAAGCACAGCTCCATGCCCAACACAAAGACACAGTGAAATTTGTTTTGTATGTGAAGAGAAATATTACTCCTCAGCTTCAGGCCGCCAGGAAAGCTGGTGCAAACTACCAGCCCTGCAGGGACAGAGGAATGAACCTGGCAAAGTGACTTCTGCCTCCCACCTGTTTCCATTGCTTTTACTCTTTATTTTACAGAGGGAATAGTGTACTGATTTATTCTCCTATCTGCCCACCTGTTGGATGCATCTTAAGGCAGCCAAGCACCTCTAGAACTTCCCAGTAAAAGAAAAGCAGGCCTCTTCCATGATGTTTGATTTATTACAAAAACCTCGCTACCTCAACCCTCACCAGAGCAACAAGAGCAAGAAGGAAAAAAACAAAACAAAACAAAAACCAGAAACACATCAACTCCTCACTGAAATACCAGTGGGCTTCCCATGCCCCACCCCAAGAAGCAGCTCTAACAAGCCTCTGTCAAAAGGTCTCTTATTATCACTAGATAGAGCTCCTTTCCACAGCTGTTCTGGCAAGTTGAGCAGCACCTGGAAGAGATGGACACTAAGATCTACAAGGTTTAAGAGGGCTGCAGCAGGCAAAAATCCACATGGTTGAAGGGAGTCAGGAAGGCAGCACAGAGGTCAGAAATGCTGCAGAGCTGCACACCCACAAACAAGTTTCTCTAGGTGTTAACACTGATATCACAGCCACACCAGCACTAAATCTGCAACAAAGCAAGGTGTCTCTACCCCAAATACACAGAAAAGGGGGTTTGGCTGGGGAGTTTTGGGATTTGGTGGTGGGGTTTGTGCCTTTTTTTTTTTTATTAGAGGTAGAAAACAACACATCACTGCCACTGAAGTGATTGGTGACTCCCTCTTGCAGACAAGGCTGAAGCCCAGGCATTGCTCTGCAGGAGTGACTGTTGCTGATCCAAGCACACCCACTGTTCTGTGTGGGTTAATGTTTGCTGTCTCCTAAGCTCTGAGGTGACGGTTAGATTTAGCTTTGCTCAGTTCTTTTTGGTCTTGGGGGTGTCGTACTTTCTCTTGCTCGAGTACCACAGCAGCAGCGGGATCCCAATGGAGGGCAGAGTCATCACACCAAAAGCTGCCCAGTCCAGCTGAAGGGAGAAACAGTTATAAGTCTAAACAAGCCACACATAGCTGAGTCTTATAACCATGAGATCCTCTCAGATCTTCCACCCTCAAGGCTCCAAGGCCAAATCCTATAGAGCCAGCTCCTTTAGGTAGCTGGGATGAAGCCTGTTCTCCAGATCTGTGATACACTTCTGGACAACTAATACAGATTAATTGCAATCCATGCTGGAGTTTTCCAGGTGATTGTAGTGCAAACCAAACACACCACAAACTGGCACTGCAGTGGGCTGCATGGTAACTGCAATTCAATTACCAATTGAAAAATACTTACAAAGTGAGGGGAGAACCTCCTGTCGAACTCACGCTGAGCTAAGATTCCTCCTTGCCCAGGAGCGCTTGTGAAACCAACCTGAAAAAGGCAGAGGGGGAACAGTATTTGCCACCTTTCCATCTTGCAGCAGAGCATGTGCAGTGTAAGAGAGCAGGCAAATGTGTCATCCCTAACCACCACCTCAAAGAACACAATCAGGCATATCTGTTGTTCAGTTTGTGTGAGGATCCTATGAAGGGTCAAGCCACTCACCACAACCTGTCCACCCTCCTGTGCCAGATACGTGATGGTAGCAGAGGTGAAATTGAAATATCCAGCTTTGAGAGGCCGCAGAACCACAGTGTGGGACACATTGCTTGCTCTGAGAGATGGAAGTTACGGAAAAGTTTCATTTCATCAAAGGAAAGAACGTAAGGAAATAGGTAAAAGAAGAGTCCTCTGTAGTTACAGACAGCAGACTCATCTGACACTGATCCAGCCAACTCCTTTTCCCCAGCCAGATGAATTGCATGGTGATTTTACTGTCTGCAAGTAACTTCTTTTAAAAGGTAACAAAACCACAAAACCCAGCACCCTCAAGAACAGAGGTTTGCGTTCAGCACCTCGCCCAGGGTCTGGTATGGTGTAATTTCAGTTACACTGAAGACAGACAAGTGAACTACAGGATTCTTAGGGGTAAAACTGAGTGTTGGAGAAAAGATTTCAAAACATGAAAAGATACGGAGCAATCCTGTCCCACTTGACATTGAGCATCCCAGAGACAATGCCAAAATCCTCCGGAGGGAAAGAATCATCCGACAGCTCCACATCTAAAGCAGCACTAAAATGCAACAACAGAAAACAAAAAGGGGGATGAGAAGCAAGTCAGACTTGGTATTCTATTCACTGGAGACTGCACCAAAAAGGAATGACAGTCCAATATTGACAATTCTACTGTTGGCAGAACTGATTTTTTGAAACAAAAAGGCAAAAATAGAAGATGGGGAGGATGGTCAAGGTGTATTACAGAGAGACTACAGAAAGAGGAAGGCAAAACTGAGAAGCTGCAAAAAGACAGGGATGCAGAAATGAAAAAGCTCACAAAGACAAGGAAAGGATTCTGTATTTATGGGTAACAGAGTATCACAAGCTGACATGAGAGTAACTGTGCCATGTTGGACAGAGAGCTAAAGCAGCCATAAGGTGAGAGCAGCGACAAGAGAACAGGAAGGAAAAAGCAAATTCCAGGGTCCAACCTTCTAAAGTGTGATGAGGGCTCGCAGTTGGGGGAGCAAAGATAACAGCACATTATGGAGCCTAGAAACAGTCATGAATCCTGAAGGGAAGATTTGTTCCTGATCAGTATTAGAAACCCAGAAAAGGCCTACCTAGAACCAACATTGTAGATGTTGTACTGCAGAGTCAAGTCTCTCCCCTCCACCGCATATCTGTTTAATAGAGATTTGGAGGCCAGGAGCCTGGCACCTTCTTCACAGTGGGCCACGTAGAACAGGGCAAACACAGCAAGAATTGTGAGCTTCATCTAGAAATAAAAGAAAATGGAATGTCATTGATAATTTCACTGCAAAAAGAACACAAATGGCACAACCTAGCAAGGCAACACATTCACAAGTAGTAAGACATGAGCAGCTGTATACTTCACAGCAATATCGTGAAAGGATGTCACAGAGCAGGAAGAAATGACCCTAGCTCCACAGAGCGTTGCAATTGCCCCTGAAATATCTGTACACTTTCCTACAAGAATGTGAGTAACGACACAGCAGTGGCCTAGACGGGCATGCATGGCAGCAAAGGTGGCAGTTTTCTCCCTTCTCAAAGCCCCAGCAGGTATTGTTCCTGCTCATTAACTGGGAAAGATCTCAGATCACCAAACCTCTTTCAGTAACTTTCAGAGCAGAACTTCTGTCAATTAATGGTTTCACCAATTTTGTCAATTAACAGTTAATTGCCATTTCGAAGCACTGCCTTACAAAAAACAGAGGTGGTTCTTCGTCCCCCCCCCCATCAATTTCTCTGTTGTTCTCACAATGTACTAGCTTCTCATTTCCAGACTCAGATTTTTTTCTTCTACTTGCAGTGACCGCAGCAGCACCAACACCCTCCAGCAGCCTTTCAGTCCGCACAACTCCCCGCTCCAAGCTGCGCGCCCTTATTTCCCTCAGCCCAGTATCTCCCAGCTCGGATGAGGAGACCGCAGCCGCTCCGCACCCACCCAGTAACGGAACTCGGGAGCTTTAGTCTCCGCACCGAGACTGCTGCGGCGCCAGACCCCTCACTCTGCAAGGCGGTGTCCCCTCCACACCACCCAGCCGCATTTCCACCCACGCCAGCATCTCCCTACAAGCCCGACACGGCCCAGAGACCCGAGGGGAGCTCCCAGCCGCTGCTCCCCCTAGGCCAGAGCGCCGCTGACCGCTGCCTGCGGGACACCCAGACCCCCCCCCTCCTTTTTTCTCCCCAAAATACCCCAGCAGCAGCACCAGAGGGGGGCCCAAAGCTCCCCAAGGCTCTCCCAGCCCCCCGCTCCCCTCCCTCCGACACCGCCGAGTCCCCGCCGCCCCTCACCCTCTCCGCCTTGCCGCAGCCCGCGGAAGGCCGACTCAGCAGCAGGAAGGGAGCGGAAGCGCCCGCGGGCCGTGACGTGTGGCCTCGCAGCGCCCCCGAGGCATGCTGGGAAATTTAGTCCTTCCCCCTCCCCCCTCCATCTCGCTCCCGCCCCCCCAGGCTTGCCCTTTGGAGAAAGAGGGTTTACTTGCACTCCCAAAAGCGTTTAAAAACCAGCAGCTTTTAGTTAAAAAAATAGCACTTATAAAGACTACTGGGATATTCGGGAATAGTATAGCCAGCAGGACTGGGGATGTGATCGTCTCCCTGTGCTCTGCTCTGGTGAGGCCACGCCTTGAGTACCATGTTTTGTGCCCCTCACTCCCAGAAGGACATCGAGGCCCTGGAGCGTGTCCAGAGCAGGGCTACGGAGCTGGTGAAGGGCCTGGAGCACAAGTCCTGTGAGGAGCGGCTGAGGGAACTGGGGGGGTTTAGGCTGGAGAAGCGGAGGCTCGGGTCAGAGCTCATTGCTCTCTGCAACTGCCTGAAGGGAAGGTGTGGGGAGCTGGGGGTCAGCCTCTTCTTGCAGATGACTATCAACAGGACAAGAGGGAATGGCCTCAAGTTGTGCCAGGGGAGGTTCAGGTTGGAAATGAGGAGACATTTCTCCTCAGATAGAGTGGTCAGTGTAATAAATATTGTATAATAAGTTTGTTAATCAAACCGGTGGGAAAGCTTGTGGGGGCTGTGACAACCCTGCATAGCTGGAGAGTTTCCAGCTGCCCATCCTGATCAGAACATGGAGAGTGCTTGCTCAGCCAGATCGCAACCCGCAACGCAGAGGAAGACTACGGCCTTCATCCTCACGACCACCAGGAGGTCTGAGACGACCCCCTAGCAACAGTACACGCAACCGCAGGACATACCAGGATACGTCACGTACACCCTGAACAACCAGGCTATAAAAGGGGGACGCTGGCGGGGATGAGGTGCGCGCCGTTGGTGGAGCAGAGACTCCTCGGCCGCCCAGCGCTGTTTTGCCTGCTTGAATGCTTGCTTAATAAATTTGGATCTGATAAAGATTATTCTGAGAGTGGTTTGGTTCCTACCACTTATTACAGTCAGGCATTGGGACGGGTTGCCCAGGGAGGTGGTAGAGTCACTGTCCCTGGGGGTGTTCGAGGAAAGGTTGGACATGGTGCTTGGGGACATGGTTCAGTGGGTGACATCGGTGGTAGGGGGATGGTTGGACCAGACGAGGTTGGATTGCTTTTTTAATTCAATGATTTTCTGATTCTGACACCAGCCCCACAAAGACTACCACTCCCAGCATGCCCCGTGGCAGCCCGCCCATCCCATAGCCCCCTACGCCTGGCGCATGCGCCCTGATCGTCGGACCCATTTTCCAGCCATGCTCTCGGGCCCGGTAGCCTGCGCATGCGCACTGCCGCCTGGCCCCTCCCAACGCGCTGCCAGCCCGGTTGCTCCTCAACCGAACTTTCTGAGAACCCCGCGGGGTGGGGACGGGAGGCGCAAGCCCCGCCTCCTGCTCGCTCCCGCCTTCTGATTGGGCGTCGGGCCCGCCGCGCAGGCAGCGATTGGACGCGGCGGGGCGGCCCTCGGGGTAGGCTGTGGTGGCGGGGCGAGTGAGCTCCGCTCTAGAAGCTTCCCCTCGGCTCCGCGCTCCGGGTCCCGCCGCCGCCGCCGCCATGATGGGCCCGCGCCCCGTCCTCGTTCTCAGTGAGTCCCCCCTCAGTCCCCCCCTCGCCGCCATTTTGTGTCCCCTCAGGGCCCGGCGCCCCCCTTGTGGCCCCCGCCGCGGGGCTGAGGCGCCGCAGCTCCCCGCAGTCCCCGGGGTTATCCGGGGCCCCGTAGCTCCAGGCTCCCTTCCCGTCCTCTCGGTGCTGCTTTTAGGCTTTTCTCCTTTCTTATAAATCTGGGGGGGGGGGGGGGTTCTTATGTGTAGTTCTGACGTAAACCTCTCCTCGGCCAGGCTAAATACGTAACACAAATCCCCCAATGTGCTTGCGAGCCTCTGTTACAGCCTGCTCAAACATACCAAAGGCTGAGATTTACTGATGTACAAAACTGAATTATAAACCCTGGTTCTTCTTGTCATACAGACTTTGCAGACCACAAGCTACCATGCAGCAGCCTCTAGGATTTAGGGGGTCTTCCAGGTTTTTGTGAATCTCTGCTGCTTGGTTTTGTGGGGGAAGAGGTTATATCTAAGGGGTACAAGTTTTTCAGATGAATCTGTTGCTAATCAGGTATCCTGTTATAATCAGGAATACTATTTTTCATTGGTACTCTTTTATGAGTATGCTTTCTTAGACCAGCTGTAATATTTATTGTAAATTCTTAATTTAGAACTGTGTGCGTGACTGAGAGGGTGTTTTAGTCCATTGTCACCATCACCATTTCAGTCTTGGGTTTTCTGGTAAGACTACACGATGGTTATATTTGTGCTATTTTTATTTTTTTTTTCCCTGTGTGCTTTAGGTCAAAATATGAAACGTGAGTCTGGAAGAAAAGTCCAGACTGGGAACATCACTGCTGCTAAGGTACCATATTCTGACGTCAATCAACTTTTTTATTATGTTTTAACACGTGTGTGTGTGTATAAAAAAGCAGAGTAGAAGGACCATATAAAATGAATTTTCAGTGTTAAAACCAGTATGTTTGATGTAACTGCATGTGGAGGGGTTTAACCCATCAAAACCTCTTTCTCTGCCAAGTCTGAGAGTGTTTAAATGTTGGCATCTGTTTTTAGTACTTACTCAGTGTGATGCCGCTGCTCTAATAATCCCTGGGTTCTCGTTTCCACATGAGTCCTGTCTTCTGCTACATCTAAGCAATTGCAGAATCATCAGGTTGTTTAGATTCATTGTAGTGGCTGCTTGTTTTGTGTACATTATGCGTTTATTTGAGGCTGTTTTAGATATTTTGATGCCTTCATGTTTTGCCTAATTCCTTGTGTTCCTCCTAGACTATTGCTGACATTATCCGAACATGTTTGGGACCAAGAGCTATGATGAAGGTAAGAACGTTTGCTGAGATCCCTGTGCTGCTGCTGGCTATAAACACTGCACTTATTAAAGGTCAGTGCAAATACTGCTTCTCTTTTGGTTGCAGATGCTTTTGGACCCCATGGGTGGGATTGTGATGACCAATGATGGCAATGCTATCCTTAGAGAGGTGAGTTTCTCCTAAAGGATTGTCTTGCTTAACTTGTGAGTCAGTATGTTCTGGGATATGGTTAAATAGCTTGGTTAAATAGCTGCCAATGGCATTATGTTATTTGGCCTTCTATCTTGAGAACCAAAAAATATTAAACATTACCAAGAAAAAGGTGCTTATTGGAGAGGAATTAAATGCTTCTAGGTAGTGCTCTTCCTCAGAAAAGTGCATTTGATCTCAGGATAGTAATTTTTCATGGAGGTTTTATAAGACTGATAAGAATTCGCTTGTAATTTTAGTTATAATCGCTTGCATCAAAGCCTATTGAGTAGATGCTTAATTTTACTATGCCAAATGATTAGACCAAGAAATTGTCGTTGCTTTTCTAGTGTGAGTGTTGTGGAAATAGCATCACAAAAAATATAATGCCTGAAAAACTGTGGGGATGCAATACAACGAAATACAAATGCTTATTTTCCCCCTCAAAAAGGAAGAAATACTGGTGTTATAGTCAGGCAGAATACCTTTGATTACTTAAAATGTGAGGTATTTGTTCCATTGAAAGAAGCTTCAGGTTTAGTATTCCGGAACCAAAACTGTACCGTTTGCATCTGTACAGATTCAAGTCCAGCATCCAGCTGCAAAATCAATGATAGAGATTAGCCGTACTCAAGATGAAGAAGTTGGAGATGGGACCACATCTGTAATTATCCTTGGTAAGGAGCACAAATAAGACATGAACCTTTTATAGAAAGTTAATGCTAAAGCTTGTCTTGTTTGCTCATCAGATCCCAGTAAGTATGCATTACTGAGACAGATCCGTGTTATTTCCCAACCCTAAAATTGGGTGGGTTGGTTGGTTGGTTCTTGTTGGGTTGTTTTTAGACCATGAAGAGTAGTAGGTTCATTAGACCCTTAAGTGATTAGCTTCATGGTTCAAAAAATTGTGTTCTTTCCCCCAGTTTAGCACAATCAAGTATAACAGAAGGTATGGATGATATTAGAGCTCTCTGCATGGAGAGTAGATACTTTTGGCTGGTATATTTTCCTTAAGTTTTGGCTGCCAATTGTTCTGCTAACTCATCTGGGGAATTTATATGTGTTTATTTTTCCCCTTAGCTGGAGAGATGCTTTCTGTTGCTGAACACTTCCTGGAACAGCAGATGCACCCAACTGTGATCATTGGGGCTTATCGTAAGGCTTTGGATGACATGATCAGTATTCTAAAGAAAATTGGGTAAGTGTGGGCTGGTGGGAGTCAGAGAGAAGGGATGTGGGGCTTCTGCTTAAAGACGATTCTTGAGGGAATCATGTTGGTAAAACGACAATTAGAGGTGAACTGTAGTTTGTAGTTGTAGTTTGGAATAATACTTAGTTTACTATTGACTTTTTACTTTCTCTCAGCACTCCAGTGGATGTGAACAACAGAGAGATGATGCTTAAAATAATAAAGAGTGCTATAAACACCAAAGCAATAAACCGCTGGTCTGACTTGGCCTGTACCATTGCTCTTGATGCTGTTAAGACTGTGGAGTTTGAGGAAAATGGCAGAAAAGAAATTGATATAAAAAAATATGCAAAAGTAGAGAAGGTATGTCCTGAATTTTTTTTTTTTTTAATATATTTTTTTAAAATCTGTGTGCTTCTTTCTCATTTTGAATTAAATAATTCTAGAATGCAGCAGGAAGAATTTTGTGCTATTGATCTGAAGTCTGCAAACATAACCCTTGGAGATATTTTACTTTGTGCTATTGGCCTTGCTGGAGTACAGTGAAAACGGGCAGTTATTTGAACAGTTCCAGAATACTGCTTAAAAAGACGACTTCAACTATTTCAATTTCCATCTTCCATCCACATGTTGCCATGTGATAGGTTGTAAGCTGTTTCTCAAGTTCTTCAATGGCTTTTCACTTGACCTAAGTCAGTGTGCTCTTACCATTAACTCAGGTTATCACCAGAGTTAAATCATACTTGCTCAAGAGAACTTTCTTTTTTCAGTAGATGGGATGGATAGTTTCAGGAGCATGGATATACAGATTTTTGTAGACTAGACTAACTCATCTTGTTCCCCCTTTCTTATGTCTGTCAGATTCCAGGTGGCTTTAGTGAAGACTCTTGTGTTCTGCGTGGAATCATGGTGAATAAAGATGTAACTCATCCCAGGATGCGTCGCCTTATTAAGAATCCACGCATTGTCCTTCTGGATTGTTCACTAGAGTACAAGAAGGGAGAGAGCCAGGTAAAGCAAGTTCTGTTAGGGATGTCTGCAACTTCTGATTTAAGACTAGCGAGGTGAACAAACCCAGATAGCTCGTTACCTGCATGAGGGGCAGAAGGCCCCATGTTTCTTGCCTTTCAGAGACCTTTTGCATGTATGGCCTAATTCTGCTGATTCTGGGATCAGTCAGTACCCTGGAGAAAAAGAGAAAATAACCGAGGCTACAATGTTTAACTCACTGTGAAGTAGCTGCAGTAATTTGTGTAATGTGAATGTCAAGAGTCAAATATCTCTGTCTTAATTAATGCTAGTGTTAAACTGACATGGTGTCAGTTCATCTGATCCGTGTTTTTAATTGTGCAGTTCCCTCTAACTCTTTCCTGTGGGAGCTGAGGTAGCTTAAGTCAGAGGGTCTGTGTTTAACTCACTGATGGGTTGGGATGAATACAGTAAGATATTCACACTTCTTTCTATACAGACTGATATTGAAATAACACGGGAGGAAGACTTTGCCCGCATCCTGCAGATGGAGGAAGAGTACATTCAGCAGATTTGTGAGGATCTTATGAGAGTGAAGCCAGATCTGGTCATCACAGAAAAAGGAATTTCTGGTAATAATGCTCATGATCCTTCCTTTTGTTGAGTTCATCTTTATGTTCATACTGCGTTAAACACACTGTTCAATAATAAGAAAAAAAATAATTTTGAATATGGCCTTATAGTAGTTTTTTTGTCAGTGCTCTAGAAAATAGGTATGAAATGCGGGTATTAGATTTCATTCTTTTGAACGTGGATGCTTATAATAATGTTTTGCTTTTCCAGCATTTGGAAACTATATCAAAACATAAGTGAGGATGAGATTAACAAACCAGGGAGAGCTGCACTGTAATTTTTTTCTTGCAGCTTGGTTTAGGATGCAACATTTAGGTTACTTCCTTTCCCTTCTTGCTACTTTAAAGATACACAGTTTGTAAACAAAAATAAAATAAAAATAAACAAGCAAACAAAAACCTGCTGATTGATAAATAAAGTTGCACAAACCTGATTTCAGACTTGGCCCAACACTACCTGATGAGAGCCAACATCACAGCAATCCGCAGAGTGAGGAAGACTGACAACAACAGGATTGCCAGGTAAATGTTCTCTTCCTTGCCACAGTTCATTCTTGCTGTGGCACTGAGTTTTCATTCTTATCTCACTCTTTCTCCTGTTCTTATTTGTGAGCATCTGACTTAATTGTTGGTTGTGTGATAGGGCCTGCGGAGCTCGCATTGTGAGTCGCACTGATGAGCTGCGAGAGGAAGATGTGGGAACCGGAGCCAGGCTCTTTGAAGTTAAAAAAATAGGGGATGAGTATTTTGCCTTCATCACGGATTGCAAAGACCCCAAGGCTTGCACTATCATTCTGCGTGGAGCCAGCAAGGAAATCCTTGCAGTAAGTTACTACGTGTTTTTCCCTGCTGTTCTGCCACCTTCCTAGTGTCAGTAAGTTGTTACTTCCTTGTGAGTTCCTTTGGGAATTCTTTCTCACTCCAGAACCCAATCTTGTGTGCTCTACAAGGCAAAACGGTGGAGGGACAAGCCCAGCAGATCTGTGCTCATTTTCTACAACCAAAAAATGTTTTTATGTGCCTACTACAGGAGGTAGAGCGTAACCTTCAGGATGCCATGCAGGTGTGTCGCAACGTCCTCATTGACCCACAGCTGGTGCCAGGAGGGGGAGCGACTGAAATGGCGGTTTCCCATGCATTGACAGAGAAGTCCAAAGGCATGACAGGTGTGGAGCAGTGGCCCTACCGGGCAGTAGCCCAAGCTCTGGAAGTCATTCCCCGAACACTCATCCAGAACTGCGGCGCTAGTACCATCCGTGTGCTGACCTCACTTAGGGTAAGGCATGCACTAGGGAGTTATCCCCAGAGGTTCATTGTCCTGCCCCTCAGATCCTTTCTTTTCAGTATCTCTTGAGGTGGCAAGAGAGAGCTCAGACTGTTGAGGTTGTAGCCCTTCAGTAGTTGCAGTAGGCTTTTACAGTGAAGGAATCCTTGGTTGGAGTAACCCATCCCCTCAAGGTGATTGGAATACTAGTTTTTTCTTGCATTAGCTGGGCTGCAAACATTTTTACTGAAGCCTTGTACCAGAACGTGAAGTCACAAAAATTGAATTAAATGGTTGGTTTGAAGTACCAGAGTGTAAAATCAAAATAAAAAAACCCTGAGGTTGAACAAAATCAAAATCTTCCTTTGTGGTCAGATTGAATGGCATGAGAGAGAAGGAATCACCAAGTATAATTTCTGATACAATTGTTTTAAGCAGTGCTTGGTAATACGCTTTTGTGTAAATTCCAAAATTGGAAAAAAATAATAAAAAAAAAAAGACTACTTACTGTTTTCTTGAGGCTATGAATTTGCGTTTCTTGCAGGTGTATTGCTACATGATTGGTAGTGACCTGTTGTTCTGCTTACAGGCAAAACACACCCAAGAGGGCAGCCAGACATGGGGAGTGAATGGTGAGACCGGAGCTTTAGTTGATATGAAGGACCTGGGGATCTGGGAGCCTTTAGCGGTCAAATTGCAGACCTACAAAACAGCAGTAGAGGTAAGGAGAGGAGTTAAAACTTTTTTTTTTTTTTAAAAAAAAAAGAAAAAAGAAAAAAGAAAAAAAAGTGAGCCTCTGTAGCTTGTCCTTTTGGACTGGGGCATGTTGCTGTGTAGACATTCAGATGCTTGGAGAAGCACTGCAACCTGAGCATGGCGTTTGCCAGCTCACTAATGCAAGAGGCGTATGATGGGGATGCAGAAGAGGTGCAACACGTGGGGGAGCTTGTATCGGTTTTGGAGGGGTTGCCTGAGCCTGGGATGTGCCCTTTTCCATCCTACCTGTTTCTCTAACTTAACTGTCTCACAAGAACGAGTGGTTCTGTGTGAGCCAGGGCTGAGAAATTTGGTGGCAGCGGTGTGCTGGAATCCAGTCAGCAGCCCTGGGAGCTTTTGTGCTTTGGTATCTGACCTTGAAAGGCACCTCTTCTTCAAACCCACTGCGAGCACTCAGAAGGAAGGCAGGTGCTTTGGTGTTGTGAAAGCTACATGGATTGTGTTTTATTCTTTGTGACGGGCTCTTGGTTAGATGTGGATGTGGTATTTTTCCCGCAGACTGCAGTTCTTCTGCTCCGCATTGATGACATTGTTTCGGGGCACAAAAAGAAAGGCGATGAGCAAAGCAAGCAGCCCGCAGCGACGGAGGCTTCCCAGGAGTAGAGGCTGCATTGCCACGATGAAGCAGCAGGCAGCGCAGTCCCGACACCAGAAGCAGCTCCCTGCAGCGCTTCGGTTTCTCCCCAGTCCTGAGCTGGAGCTGGGGCAAAGTCCAAGAATTTGTCAGAAGTTTTGGGGCGGGGGGTGGGAGGGAAGAAAACCTGGAATATGGTGAAAAGGGCCAACACGTCCCGTGAAGGGTGGAGACACCACTGCTTTAATTTAAGTCTCCCCTGTACTTCCTCATTGCTGTTTGCCTCGACAATAAAGGACTTTAAAGGAATTTCGCTGCGGGGCGCTCCGTGCGTGGGGGGCAGGAACTGGGGGGGTGGGCGGGGGCCGCGCCCCGCTTCCTGCAGGCGGCGGCGCCTTTAAGGGGTGGGGGGGGGCGCGCTCCGAGCTGTCACGTGACGGGGCGGGGCCCTCCCCTCCGGGCCGGGTCCTAGCGCCGGGTTCCGCTCCCCCGGAGGGAGCCATGCGGCAGCTGCTGCTCTTGGCCGGGCTGCTGGCGGCGGCCGGCGGCCGGGAGGTGACGGCGGCACCGGGACCGGGGAAGGGGGGGGGGGGGAGCGGTTCACCGGGCTGAGCCGGGGCCGTGCCCGTGCCCCGGGCTCGGCTCGGGGCCGGGGAGAGGCTGCCTCGGCGGTCCCGAGCTTCCCCCCCGGGCCTCGGCTGCGGACGGGGAAGCGGCTCCGAAATGGGGAAGCTGCCCCGCAGCGGGCGAGTGCGCGGCGCTGACCGTGCTCGTTGGGCAACGCCAGGGCCCCGTCACCCGCGGGGCTGGTGGGGAAGTCGGGAGCGGCCCCGCGGTGCCTTCCTCCGGCCGAGCAGAGGCTGCCAGGTCGGCCTCCGCTGGAGAACCGAGCCTCCCGCTGAGGCCTCTTCTTCCTCCGCAGGTGTGGATGCAGTACAACCCTGGCTGGAACGGCTCTTCCGTCAACCTGCTGCATGTCCGGGCGGTGGGGCCCAATGACACCCTGCACTACATCTGGAGCAGCATCGGGGCCCCCGCCGTGCTGCTGGTGGTCACCGAGGGCACGAGCAGTGCCCTGCACGTCAACTGGACCCAGCTGCTCTCGCCCACTCCTGACGGAGCGATTCGGATTGAGCCCGCTGGCAGTGTTGTGTACTCCACAGCTGTCGTCTTCACCAAGGTACCGCCCGAGGATGTAGCACTGCTCTGGGAGAGCAGCCCTGCAGTGCAAGAGGTGTAGGGTTGTGCCTAGGGCAGAGCAGGTCAGTCTGCAGTTTTCCCAACCGCAGCTAAATGTTGCCTCGTGTGTCCTCCCCTGATTGTCTCAGGTTTGCAATGCCACCTCGAGATGCTTTGCCAAGGCGCTTCCTTTGTGGGTTCCCTCCTCTCTTTGCTGGCAGTGGTAGCTCTGTGGACCACAGCACAAAGTGGCAGTGTCCACGGCACCTGCTGGCAGCTTCCAGCCCCTCTCCCCTTCCTCCTCCCCAGGTGTTTGAGTACAGCAAGGCCAACGTGCAGGAGGAGGTCTTCTACCCCACCTACGACTTGTCGGACTTCTCCTGGGACAGCGTCAATCGGACCCTGAACCACACTGCCCTGACAGCCGAGTTTGTGGGTGGCCCAGCCACTGACCCCAGTGGCAGCTTCTCCAACGGCAGCCTGGCATTTCGGGTGAGCACACAGAGGGATGTACTGGGATGAACCCAGTGAATACCCTGTCCAAAAAATCTTCTAGAGAAAGAATGCTGCTCCTTTGTGTCCCAGCCCAGGATCATGCTGTCCCTCCAACCTATTTCTCCCGCAGGTGACAGCTTACGAGACCAGTGGCCGTGACGAGACCTTGCCCAGCCTTTTGCACACAGCAAACAGCTCTAAAGTGGAGTTTGTCCTTGCTGGGGCAGCCCCACGGGGCAACAGCTCATGGTTCGCCCTAGAGGTGGCCACAGTGGAAGAGGCAGGAGTGGTGCAGAGGCTGCGCTTGGCACGTTCCATCGACGATGAGTACACTCCCACCATCTTTGAGGTGAGTGCATGGAGAGCGTTGGGGTCGGGTAAATCCCCTGCTGCCGTGCTCGTCGCTATAGTTTGCCCTGGCATAAATACGCTCTTCTGTTCTCTCCTCGCCAGACGTTCTCCCTGGTAGCAGAGTCCCGAAACGACAGCTCCACGCTCAGTTTCCTGCAGTGGAAGGCGACAGCCTACGGCTCGCAGGCCCCCAAGCGCGAGGACAGCATCCAGTGCCACTCCGGCAGCCTGAAAGCAGCCAACTGGACCCTGCCCAGGTCCAGCATTGTCCTTGCCTACTTTGGGGAGGGCGTAGGCAGCACCTACACAATCAGTGCTGTCAACATCTCCTTTGGGGGTGAGGACGGAAATATTTACGAGGAAAAGCGCTACCTGAGCTGGTGAGTACAGTCTCCAGGGCACCAAAGTGATGCTCTCCCTCCTACTAGTAGCTTGGATTTGGGCAATTTTCTAGGCTAGAGGGTAGCAACTCTGTCCCTTTGACAGCCTGTTTTCCTAATATCTTGTGGCAAGGAGTGCATTTTGACCCATTTTGACCTCGCCATCCACCAGCATGGGAAACCACCTTCTACTGTTTGTGCGGGATCCTGACAAGAAATTCCTTTCGGGAAAGAAAGCCCCAGATAACTCCCCTCCATGGGACAGAGTTGATCCCCATCTCTGTGGCTGATGTGCCTCATTTCTTCCTGCAGGTCTGCACTGCTGGGCTTTGGGCAGCCCCCCAAGGACACCTTCTCTCCCCTGGTCATCTCCATCATGGCCGTGGCGCTGGGCACCCCCATGGTGCTGCTAGTGGTGGGCAGCTGTGTGGTTCTCTTTGCCCAGGGGAAACGCTACACTGAGTATGAGCCCATCAACTGAGTGGGGTGGGCTCTGGAGAGTCTTCCAGGCTCCTTCTTGTCCCCGGGGAAGCAACCACTACTGCTACAGGGCCTCCAATGCCTGCAATCTTCTCTGTTTTCCACTCTCACCCTGCAGTTCAGGCTCAGAGGGGACACGGACAACATTTGCACTAGTTGCCCATGTCACATGTCCCTCTGGCGGGCTGTCTCCTACTGCCCAGATCCTGCATCTGATGACACTTCTTCCTCTGTCTTTTCCTGACCCACCCAGCCAAGGACAGTGAGTGGGGGGAGTTGGTCAGGGTTTTTCTGAGCCAGGGAAAGATCATCCCAAGGGATGAGACCACTGCTGTCCTCTTTGCACCCAAGCAGCAGCAGGGATGGGCTGTGCCCTGTCCTGTGCCAATTCCAGAGCTCTCAAGGCTCTGCTTAAGCAGCTCCAGTCTAGGAGCAAGGCTGGAGGACAGGGCTGGGACTGGTGCTGCTCCTGACAGCACGCAAGGTGCCTTTCTGTTTCCCGCTGTGCTGGGGGCATCTTGGTGTAGCCCCCCACAGCAGCCCCCGCTGGGGATCACACACTTGCTCGATCCCCACTTCAAATGGGAGCCTCGTGCTGTGCTGGCCTCGGTGAGGGCTGCTGGCACAAGAAGAAAACTCGCTGCTGCTTTGTAGCAGATGCTTGAGCTCAGGTCCAAGGCTGATCTGGCCTAGCCATCACTTAAACCCCATCTGGGCTCTGCAGGATCAGCTTGGATCAGCTCTCCATGTGCTTGAAGCTGTGGGACCTGCATGATCCAGGGCTGCTCGGTGGTTGTGGAGGCACCACATCACTTAGAAGTGTGCTGGGCTTTTGTGTTCACAGTCACTGACTTGTCTTGTGACCAAATAAAAGGGATTTCTAAGAGTAGTTTCCTGGGGAAACACTGCACTATGGGAAAGTGGGATGAGTTCTGGGGCCCTGTGGGGATTAAAGGAAGGGTGCTGCAGCTCACAGCAGGAGCCAAGGTATGAAAGCCCCTCTGAGAAGAGGGAGGTTCATAATCTCTAGTGGTTCATGGTTGTTCCAGGGGTGGTTTTGGCTATGAGCCATGGGGTCAGCATGAGCCCAGGCCCTAAGCCATATTCCTGTTCCAAAGCACATTTGAAAGAGTCAGGCTATTCCCATTTTCCAGCTTGGTAGAGCTGCACTGGGTGAATTGCTCCCATGATATAGCAGCTGGGGATGAGAGGCTGAAGTCAAATGCTTGGCAAGATTTAGAGCTGAAGGGGCTTTCCTCTTATTTGGGGGATTTTTATAGCTGTTTTTTTGGGTTATGTCTGAGACTCAGAGAGCCATGACAACCAGGCTTATACAGGGCTGGATGTGCAGGGGTCCCCTTATGCCTGCCAAGGGCTACAGGGTAGGTCTCAGCACTCAAACCCCAGTGGGGTGCAGGCTGTAATCCCATCAGGGGGGTGGATTTGGCTGTCCCAGCCCAGGCAGCAGCACATCTGCGGCTGTCTAACCTGTCCCAGCCTCTCCCTGCGTCTGTCCCAGGGGCAGAGCTGTCTCCGACCCGGCAGACTGGTTTGTGAGCTGGGTGCTGAACCCCTGCCAGGAGGAAGAGGTGGAGGAGGAAGGAGCTGGGTGGGACTGGCCGTGTCACCGTGCAGGGATGGGGCAGTCACAGTGCTGGGAAATAGACAGCAGGGGGAGACCCCCCCTCCTCCCCCCCCCCCCCCCGGTGGAATTTCACTCTCCTTCCCCAAAACAGCCACGCACACACCCGCTCAGTTGAAGGGCTTTATTGGGCAAAGCCAGCTCCAGGAGGAAGTCCAGCAAAAGCCTGCCCAAACCATCCTCAAGGAGCATGTCGTTCTGCTCCTGGCTCTTGTCCGGTGGTGTCATTTGTCCACCTGCAGTAAAACTCCCCATGAAGAAGGCTTTACAACTCAACCATCTCAACCCCAGGGGCCTTACTAGGTCCAGGCAGGGAGCAGGGGCCCTGTCTGTCCCCCCACCTCCACCTTCAGGGCAGAGCAGCAAGGAGGGCTCAGCCCCTCTGCACCTCGGACCTGGCACCTGGTCCCCTTGGGGCTCCCTCACCCCCAGTACCGGAGTTTGGCCCCGCTCTCCTTGGAGCGCTCCTCGGGCTTCGGTGCTGCCACGGCAAGGAGGTTTTCAGGCTCCAGGACAAACATGCTGTACAGGTTCCAGAGCAGCATGGCCAGGAGGGGCAGGAAGGTCATGCTGAAGCCAAAGGCACGGAAGGAGCGCCCAATGGGCGTTATGACAGCCAGTAGATCAGCCTGGAGAGGGCAGGTAGGTGGGGGAACAGTGAGGGAGATGTCCTGGGGCTGGCACCTGGCTTAGGGTACCGGGCTCAGCTAGAGTTTGCCAGGTATGGCTGCTGTGGGAAGCAGGATGAAGGAGGGAGCAGGGATGAAGCAACCCTTGCCCTGCACAAGCTTTCCTTGCTGTCATCAGCCAGCTGAGGCATTGCTGAAGCGGGGGTTTGCACAAGCCAAGCACCTCGTTTCCACGCTGCGAAGTGCCGCAGCCCAGGGAGGGGAAAAGGGACACTTACCGGGAGATGGCAAAGAGCCCTGTGAGCAGGGGGATGAGCTTGAGGACCTCCTGCTGGAGGTAAGTGGCCAGCACAGCCATGTTGAAGAAGTAGAGGATGAAGAGGTGGACGGACTGGGAGACGTAAGTGCGGTGAATCTCCACCTCCTGCTGCAGCTCTCCGAAAGGCTCCAGTGCAGGGGAGCAGAGGCGGGAGATGCCGCTGACAATCATCCCTGGGGGGCAGAGAGATGGGCTGAGCAGACACCTGGTGAAGCCGTGTTGGGCCCAAGGGCTGCAGGGAGGACCAGGGAGATGCAGCAGGGTGGGAAAGAGGGTAAGAGAAGTGGTTGGCTCTCCATTGCCCTTGCCAGGAGCAGCCAAAGAGACCAGCCCCGACTCTACCCACCACCCCCTGTAGCCCTGCCCCCCCGGGGCTAACAGCCCAGGGCTGGGCACTTTGGCCCTGTGGCTCACCCAGGACAATGGGGAAGGTGGCAAAGGCAGCACAGCGGAGCGTGTAGACCAGGCGGGCGCTGATGGTAGGCAGGAGCGGAGCGTCAAAGGGCAGGAAGACATAGGCGCCATAGATGAGGCAGGGGCACAGGAACAGGGCCCCCACCACCGAGGCCACAGCCTTGAGGCCATCAGCACTGCAGTCCTTGATGCATGGGCACGATGACTTCTCAGCTGATGGCTTAGCCACTAGCCCCTCGAAGCCCGCTGGGTCCCTGCAGCGCAAGGGGCTGACGGGAAGGAAGACCTGCTTCTTGGCGGAGGCCATCGGGTCTGTCCCCATGGGGAACACAGCCCTCCCTTGTCTTCCTCCTGGGGCCATGGGGTAGGTTTTCTGCTTCCGCTCAATGCACTGCGGGTTGATGGGCACGAAGACGTGGGCTGCCATCACAGGCAGCCCATGGGCTTCGTCATCTTCAGATTCGGCTGAGGGGCACACAGGAGCAGCCTCCTCGGGATCCTCATGGCCCCCCTCAGGACTTGAGCGCCTCTTAGTCTCCATAGGCTCCTTCTGGCCCTGGGCACCATGCTGGCACTGGTCCCACAGCAGGGTGGCGTCGGGATCCCCTGGGTGTTCATTTGGGGCTGGAGGCACCTTGTCAAGGTGGGTGGCCGGGGCCACCTTCCCCAGCTCCAGCAAAGCCACCTCCTCTGGGGGCAGTATGGGCTCGGCAGCAGCCATGAGGGGGGCTGGCTTGGTGCTACTGGAGATGCAGCTGGGTGCTGGTGAGAAGCTCTCCTTTTTTTTGGGGTGTCAGGAAGAGACTAGGCTCCCATCCCTTCTGGTTTTACCCTGCACAAGAACAGAGACAGACAAAAAGACAACAGAACTGAGAGGTTTGGGGTCATTCACACAGCCCCAGTAACAACATGAGGCACAAATCCCATCTGCAAAGCAGGGACAGCCTGGGAACTGCCATCCACCCCCCAAAACACTCTAGGTTTCCTGGCTGGGGATGAGCCATGGGGCCTGGGGAAATGGGATCCTGCCTGGCCAATACAACCACCTCCACCCACAGCTCCATCCCATGCCAACATCAGCCAAGTACAGATATTTGGGGAGAGCCACAGCTAACGCCAGGATGGGCCAGATTTGCTGCCTCCCATGGCTGAGACTGGCCTGGATTTTGGGGGGAAAGTGCAGGAGGCAGATAGTTGCCACTTGCTGTGGGGTACCAGGAGATTCAGGCAGAAATCCCCCATTGTTCCCTCTGGGCAGGGGATCCTGGTCTCTTACCTGCTCCAGGCACTGCTGGCTGTGGACACAGGAGCCTCCTGCCACGAAAACCCCCTCTCCCTCTTTGACACATTCTCCTATGCATGCCTGGAAAGAGTCCAGTCCTGGCCACAAGCATGGCAAAACGGAGGCATAGAGCAGTGAGGGGCTCGATCTGAGGATGGCTAAAGCAGCTCCTGGCCCACCTCCATCTCCCCTCTCTCAACCCCACTCACCCTTCAGCCCTGTGGGACACCAGGCTCCCCTCACTTACTTGAAGAAGGGCAGGGGGCCATGGAGTGTGGAGCTGCGCAGCAGCAGCTGCAGGGCAGCGAGCTTGCGAAATGCTTCTGATTTTTTTTTCCGTCTGGACTTCAAACCTGTTTAACCAGCCAAGGTGGGGCTAGGCAGAAAGGAGGAGGCGCAGAAACGTCACCCAACATAGTGCCGAGTGCAAGCACACGGGTGGGTGCATCCTCCCCATAGCACGGCAGCCCCCACTTAGGGCTGTGTGTAACAACTTTATGCAACAACTTTGCATATAACAACAACAGCAAACACCCAGAAACTTCCATGCCTTAACGGCTGGAGAACAAGCAACCCGAGACTGCATGGAGTCTCCTGAATCACCCTTATTTGTTCCCTCTAAACTCTTTTACATTCCTGATGGCCTCATCGTTAAGAGTCTGATGTTATCATTAACCAATGGGCTTTCCGACCCCCATGGCCACACTCCCACATCTCCCCCTTCTCAAAGTGCCTGTTCCCAGAACAGGCACTTTGATCGCCTCATGAAGATGGGTTCAGCCAAACTCAGCAAACTGCTCAGAGAATCATAGGTCCTTAGAAACAAAGACTGTCCTGGTAACCTTACAGCTTATTCTCCTTATTAACAGACAGTTTATGATCCTGAAATATGGACCAAATGAGGTCAAGGTATGGGGACTCTGCTACTAAAAAACGACAAGGTAGCGAGCGGGATTGCTCAGCACCTGGCGAGCAATCTCTGAGGCCTTGAAGAGCCCTGTGGGACCACAGTCAGAAACGTGTGGTTTGCCAGATAGTGAGGGAGCTGCGGGCTCCTTTACTGATCCTTCTGCTCACACATTCGCCCCCCCCCGTCACTGCTGCTGTCGAGGGGCTTTTGCTGTTAGCACCCCCTGGTGGCCTGCGCGTGCCTTTGTACCCTGGGCCCTGTTGGCCTTGGGGTGCAGATGGATGTGCTTTTCTTTGATCCGGGAAGAACGGGATACGTAAGGCCCGAAGGCTGAGTTGCTTGACAACTTAAAGCGAGACATATTGCTCAAAAGGAATGGAAAATTGAGATTTGTTTATATTCAAGAAAAGGAATGGAAAATGGAGACTGTTAAGTCATGGAACTTAAAGGATTGTTTGTTAACTTTTCTGATTCTAAAGGCATACTAGTATGTAAAAGCGATGTTCTGTATATTTAGAACGTTTGATGTTCGTGTGTGCGTGTTGGTGGAGCATAGACTCCCCGCACACCCACCGGTGTTTACTTGCCTTTTATACCTTTTATAAATATTTGTTTTATAAATATTACAAAATTCAGATTGAGTTGAGACTTCATTTATAACTGGGGGCACTTTTTGAATGGAGAATGTGTCGCCATACGTATTTTTGGGGGTCCTATTTTAAATTCGTCTCAGTGTTCCGGTTAGGGATACATTTAGGGTTGTTCAGAAAGAGCGAAGACAGAGTCCGGTTGCATGTGGTGTTGCGTAAAGGCTCCCCAGGGGAGTTCAGGTGTCCCCAAAGGCTTCCATTGGGGGCAATTTTTGATGGGAGAAAGGGGCTCCATGCGTTTTTTCTAGGGTACCACTTGGGGAGGAACCAGTCAAAGGAAATAGCGCTTTCTGAAACTGTCAAGTTCTTGTTTGGCAACTCAGTGACTGGTTTGATCTACTTCACAGATGTAGAGGTAAGTGGACTGCTCTTTTGAAATAATAAAATTAAACACATGAAGTTTATCAAACGTGGCAGTGCATGTTTGCAGTCTCTTTATTGCTTTTGCCAGTGGTAGATAACATTTATAAGGAATTGGTCGAAGGAAAGAGCACCTTCTGGAACTGTGAAGCTCTGTGTTGGCAACTTGGTGACTGGCTTGGCCTGCTGTCCATCTCCAGAGGGAAGCGGACTGCTGTTTTGAAATTAAAAAATGATAATAAAGAAAATATGGTGCCGCTCTATGGCGCCTGGAGGACTGCCACTCTGCATGGCAGTTAAAAAGAACGTGGTTTGGAGATGGAGAGCAGCAGAGGTAAGGCAGCTGGGAAGAGAGATAAAAGTATTGCAGTAGGTAGGCTGTGGTTATGAGGTGCCTCAGGATGTGCTTTTCATCTTGTTTCTGCCCTTTCCTCGTGCAGCCTTGGAGAGGTAGCCCCATTTTTTGCCCTTCTGGCCCCATTTTTCGCTGTTTCACACCCATTTTTCAAGGTTTCAGCCCCATTTTTTGCCCTTCCAGCCCCGTTTTTCACTGTTTCGCCCCCATTTTTCGCCCTTCTGGCCCCGTTTTTTTGGTGTTTTTCCCCCGTACCTGCGGGGGCGCGACCAAGGCAAGCCAGTCGGAGGCGTGCGTGGGCAGCAGCCCCATGGCCTGGCACTTGTAGAGGGCAAGCGCCAGCCCCAGCCCGTTGCCCACCAGGAACACCAAACCCTGCAGCAGCCGCGCGCTTGAACTCTCCAGCAGCTTCAGGGCTGTGTGGGGGGAAAACCAGTCAGAGCGCTGGGAGGGGCCGGGCTTACTGGTGGAGAGGGAGAGCAGTGCCTGCAGCAGGCGCCAGCCCATCATGCCCACCATCATGGCTGGGAAGATGCTGATGGTGTTGCCGGCCATGTACATGATGAAGAGGTTCATGGGGATCTGCTTCAGCGGGCCCAGCGCCACGTCCCAGCAGCGCTGCGGGGGAAAAACGGGGGGAAAAAGGGGGGAAATGGTGAAAAATGAGGGGTGTGGGGGGTAATGGGGAGGTAAAAGGGGGAAAAAGGAGAGGAAAAGGGGGGAAAAGGGGGGATAAAGGGGGGTAAAGGGGGGATAAAGGGGAAGAAAATGGGGGAAAAAGGGAAAAAATGGAGGCAAATGGGGGAAAAGGGGATAAAAGGGGAGGAAAATGGGGGGAAAAAGGGGGGAAATGGTGAAAAAAGGGGGAAAAGGGGGAAGAAAATGGGAAGAACAATGAGGAAACTGGGGGAAAAAGGGAAAAAAGGGAGGCAAATGGGGGAAAAGGGGATAAAAGGGGAGGAAAGGGGGAAGAAAAGGGGAAGAACGAGGAGGCAAATGGGGGAAAAGGGGATAAAAGGGGAGGAAAATGGGGGGGGAAACGGGGGAAAAGAGGAAAAGCGGGGGGCAGGGCCCTACCTTCTCCACCAGGTTGCGGTCACTCTTGTGCACGCTGCCCTCCCCCAGCTGCCGCTCCGAGAACCCCACAGGGCCGCAGCTCTTGGGGGCTCTGCGGAGGCTGGTGGGGGACGGGACCCCCAGGTGACCCCCTCAGGACCCCCCCAATTCCCCCCAGGCCCCCCAAACCCCACAAAATACCTCAGGACCCCCCCAAATCCCCACAAGACCACCCCAAATCCCCCCCAGCCTCCCTCACGACCCCCCAGGACCTCCCCAAGCCCGCCAAATCGCCCCTAAAACCCCTCAGAACCCCCCAAAAACACCTCACGACCCCCTCAGCCCCCCCCAATCCCCCCAAAACCGCCCAGGACGCCCCACAACCCCCTCAGTACGCCTCAATCCCCCCAGACCAACACAAGACCCTCCAAGAC